>NC_057737.1:29476274-29542320 GCF_004010195.1 Chiloscyllium plagiosum
ATGCGCTGCCAGTAGCAGTGGTGGACTCTCCCTCTTTATGGGCATTTAAACGGGCATTGGATAGGCATATGGAGGATAGTGGGCTAGTGTAGGTTAGGTGGGCTTGGATCGGCGCAACATCGAGGGCCAAAGGGCCTGTACTGTGCTGTATTTTTCTATGTTCTAGTTGAGAGAACATGGGATGGAGGTTGGAGTGCAAGGAGTAGGGAATAGAGGGCACTGGTCTAAAGTACCTGTGTTAAAATATTTTCTGTTCCATTGGTATAGTGACTTTTGTGTACAATTTAGCTGTGGTGTGGAGATGTTTGACTTCGGACTCTGAACACTTGTGCTATCTTGCATGAAAACTGCACAGTTAATTAAATATTGGACCAAAAGATTGGGTAACTGAAAGTCAGCCTACAGTATGTGCTGGAGATAGCTGTGATAGAAATATCACCATCTCCCTCCCATTGTCGTGTAGCATAGGTCTTTAATAGCTGTTATACTAATAGCAAGAAGACATCATCAGTGATATTAGATGATGTAAGAGCACATGGATCTGGAACCTGAAGGAAGAAAGTTCTAATGGAGTCCTTCTGAAATTTGTTTCTGAGAGTTGCAAGAATAGTTAATACATGTCCATCAGTGTACTTGCATGGTTTTCAGCCCTTGTCTTTCCAGACCATCCACTGCCTGGTCATGGTGTTTATGTTTCCCTACAACTACCACCTGCCGCATTGCTTGCAAGACTCATGTAAGGACTTTTGCTCGAGGCATCAAAATGGTGGCTCACTCCAGTGTGCCTGCCGATATCCAGCTGGATTGTTGGCTCAGAGTATGTCATGGAGTTGGAGATCGATCAAAGTTGACCACTGCAAGATTTCTATTAGGCCATTCTATAACTGCTGTTACTGTCTGGAGGTCCAGAGAGTCCAAGGTTTTGACTCTGTGACCCACAGTTTGGAAGCCACTCTAGTCGGCTGTGTCTCCTTAATATTTGTAAAATTTGCACCTTTTCAAAATACATATTTTTTACAGATGGCATGAAACAAATGTTGCTGTTTTAATGTAATGTCACCTTCCAAGCTTTGAGGGGAAAATGAAGAAGATGTGAAAGCATGCTGTATGAGTCATGAGAGTTAAAATAACAAACATTTACTGTGTTACCCACACACACGTTTCATTCATCCCTTTGCCAATTTCAGAGACCTCACATCTCTGACTTCCTTTCATTATTGTTGAAAAAAGTTAGATTTAAATGCTACATAGTATTTCCAGAGGTACATATCAAATACATAAGCTCATGCAATGAGAAAAGTGTCTTTCTGTCCAAAACCAGTTTGATGTCAGTTAGCTTTGGATAGAATATTTTCCTGTGGAGCAGGAAAAATTCAGAAAGAGAAGACATTTTTACTCCGACACATCACTTGCGTGGTAACAGTTGGAGAGATCAAAAGAAGAAACATCGTTATATGACACATTGTGTGGAAGGAACATCAGGTAAGTGATTCAGTGAATGAGAACAGTGCCCTTTTACTACTGGGGCCTGGATTTGAATTCAGCTCACACTAATTGAATGAAAATCTTCTCTTTTCTGCCAGCTGCAAAAGTCCTAAATAAAATGAGATTAAACAGTTTCTCCATTCAGCTCCCAGTGGGCCTGAATCCGCTACACAAAACTGCCAATAATTCTCCTCTAATTGAGTCTAAATTGGCAGTCTCACTTAGAGAACCACCAGGATGGCCCTCAGATTTCTCTCCACTCTCCCTGTGGCAAAATACTCAGCACCTTCAGCTGATGAGCTTGAAAACCTCACTGTTCAGGGAATTGTCAGTGCCAATTTGCATCCGGCCATGATGATTAAAAGACATCTGAGTTCCAGCGTGCCACTGTACACTTAATTTTCTACAAAGGACGAGTACAAAGAAATGTGCTTTGCATTTCACAAATATGAACAAAATAACATGAAAGAGCACTTCAGCATGAAAGCTTTCCTTAAAGCTCTACTTTTAGGTTGGCTAAATCATGTACATGCATTCTATAACAATAAAAGCTTCTTATTACTCAGAAGACAGCATCTAAATTATTTGGCAACATTGACATGCTTTGGCAGGTGTTAGTTGTTCTGCAAATTTTGTGTGAGGTGTACTTTGTTCAACAAAACCTTTTTTTAAGTGCAATGAAGTCATGGGATCCAATGAATTTTGTGACAATCCATAGACTACGTGCAACACTCTAATTGGGATCTCATGTATTACTGAAGCTTCAAGCTCTGTTACAGAGAGGGAGAGCGTAGTGAATGAAGAGGGTTGCTTGTTATGAAAATCATTCAGCTCTTATTACACTTGAGCGAGCACGAAATGTAACCAGACCAGGGGCACAAAGGAGGAATTTTTAAGTAATATTGCAGGATAAAACAAAGCGCAATTTCCTCATGAAATGGCACAAAAAGATGCAAAAGGTCTGTAAATTGAAGCAGAAGGCTGCATCTGGGCACGTGCTTACATCAAAAAACATATTGTGATATTCATATTTCCTCACTTGGATGACAAGCTGTTTGCTGTCATCTCCCATCTTGTCACACTCAAGTCCTACATCTTGTTTCCCTTATCACCAGCTGCTGTTTTTGTTTCCCTGTATTGGCAGATGGTGAAAATACTTCTGTTAAATTCTTTAAAGTTTCTGGTTGTATGCCTCTTGCAGCATTCGGTAACTCTTTCATTGCTGTGTGCATATTTGCACTTGACAGAATTATGTGAAATGCTGGGTTAATGAGGCAGCGCAAACACAAAATAGGTCTTTAATATAATCTATTGATGTCGAGAGTGTGGTGCTGGAAAAACACAGCAAGTTAGGCAGCATCTGAGGAGCAGGAGAATCGACGTTTCAGGCAAGAGCTCTTCATCATGAATGAGGCTTGTGAGTCGATGGGGTAGAGAGATAAATGGGAGGGGGTGGGACTGGGGTGGGGGGGAGCGTACGGTAGCTGAAAGTGTGAAAGGTAGACAGAAGTGAAGGTACTGGGATAGGTTGGAGAGCAGGGTAGAGTGGATAGGTGGGAAGGAAGATGGACAGGTAGGACAAGTCATGAGGGTGGTGCCGAGTTGG
The DNA here is from genome assembly GCF_004010195.1 of Chiloscyllium plagiosum. Lineage (NCBI taxonomy): Eukaryota > Metazoa > Chordata > Chondrichthyes > Orectolobiformes > Hemiscylliidae > Chiloscyllium > Chiloscyllium plagiosum. The sequence goes on from NC_057737.1 coordinate 29,479,366, forward strand.
AAGTTTAGAACTGGGATAAGGTGGGAAGAGGGGAAACGAGGAAACTAGTGAAGTCAACATTGCAGTGTGATTGGAGGGTCCCAAGGAGGAAGATGAGGCATTCTTCCTCTAGGCGTCGGCTGATTCGGGTGTGACAATGGAGGACGCCCAGGACCTGCATGTCCTTGGTGGAGTGGGAGGGGGAGTTCAAGTGCTTGGCCATGGGGCAGTGGGGGTCGTTGGTGTGGGTGACCCAGAGATGTTCTCTGAAGTGCTGTGTGAGTAGGCGTATTGTCTCCCCAATGTAGAGGAGATCACATCAGGAGCAACGGATATAGTAAATGACGTGTGGATGTGCAGGTAAAACTCTGATGGATGTGGAAAGCCCCTTTCAAGCCTTAGATAGAGATGAGGTGTGGGCGCAGGTTTTGTAATTCCTGTGGTGGCAGGGGAAGGTGCCAGTCGGGGAGGATGGGTTGACGGCAGACATAGACACGGAGAGTCATGGAGGAAGTGGTCTTTACGGAAAGCGGATAGGGGTGGGGTCTGTTTGTAGTGGAAATGGAGGAGGATGATAGTGTATATGGAGGTTGATGAGGTGGAAGGTAAGGATCATGAGGATTCTGTCTTTGCAGTTGCAGGGGTGGGGTTTGAGACCGGAGGTGCAGGAAGTGGATGATATGTGCTGGAGGGCATCATCGACCACGTGGGAGGGGAACTTGTTGATGTGTCTGTGCAATTTGTATTAGTGCAGTGACATTGCCATTAGTGTACAGTTGCTGTGGGCTGACTTTTGAGTAAATCTATTATAGCAAAAGTGAAGTGCCCTGCCTTAACTTTGAGTACACGTACAGTACAAGCTAAATCTCAGAGAAGGTAGCACTGTACTTCTGAGTTAGAAGGTTGTGAGTTCAAGTTCCACTTTAGCCAGTTGGGTACCTATTGTGGGCTGATGTTCCTGTGAAATGCTAGGAAGTGCAGCCTTGTCAGACGGACATTCTGCAGATGATCAATTTAAACTTTCAGTTGGTCTCAAAAGATTCACTGACGTTCTTCAAGTGTAGGTTTTGAGTAGGCTCCTTGATATTTCCCCCTTAACCAATATCACTAAAACATATTACATGGTCATTCTTCATTAGTTTTTGTGAAACTCAGTTGCAAAATTGGCTGTCATCCTTTACTATATTCAAACAGTCACTACAATTTAAAAGTACTTAATCAGGTCCTGAGATTACAAAAGCTCTCAAGGAAATGCAAGTTTTTCTCACTTTGGTTATCAAAATTAAAAATTTTGAAGACAGCAAGCAGGAGAAGCATTCATTATAACACAATAGAGCAACTCCGTAATAGCAAATGTCAGTGCAGACAACTTGAGTTAGAAGTTTGATAGGATTTTGTCACATTCATAGAATTGTACCATCAGTTCTTGCTGTCAAATTTGTTGTCCCATTAAAGGAAAATGCTGAGATTATAGGTCATACATGTGAACTGCTACTGAGTAAATTGTGCATTACAGTACTGGTGTATGTATCATTGTGTAATTAATGACAGGACTTATTATTTGAAAAAATTAGTTGGTTTACAATGGTACCAACTGTTTCTCAGCAACACTTGAAGCCCCAAATGCTGGATTTGTTTTCTTTGGTCATGGTGTTCATGACAATTTGCAATACAATTTTGTGACCAGATCTTGATGTAATACTGCTTTTAAAAAGTACGGCACAATTTATTGGTAATTATAGTCCAAGTTAGATTTCAATGAGGATGAACTCGGAGAATTTAGTAGAATTGAGGAAAGTAATAAAGGGTGATGAACTTGAGAGCATGGATCAATACTTGGAACTATGATGCTCTGACCATTACAGAGACTTAGATATCACGGGGGCACGAATGGTTGTCTGATGTTTCAGAGTTTAGATGTCCCAAAAGGAATTGGGGGTGAGGGTTGGGGGATAAGAGGTGGAGGAGTAACATTGCTAATCAGGGAAGGTTGAGAGGTGACTTGGTAGAGGTATGCAAAATAATGAGAGGCATAGATCGAGTGGATAGCCAGAGATGTTTTTCCCTGGGCGGACATGTCTATCACGAGGGGGCATAATTTGAAGGTGAGTGGAGGAAGATTTAAGGGAGATGTCAGAGGTGGGTTCTTTACACGGGGAGTGGTGGGTGCGTGAAATGCACTGCAAGCAATGGTAGTAGAGAAAGATACATTAGGGATATTTAAGTGACACTTGGACAGGCACATGGAAGATAGTACAATGAAAGGTATATAGGTTAGTCTGAGCTTAGAGTAGGGTAAATGGTCAGCACAACATCGAGGGCCGAAGGGCTTATACTGTTCTATGTTTTATGTTCTAGTTGAGATTCTTGGTTTGAGTTGGTGCACACTGTTGCCTTTCCCCATTGAGTTTCTAACATAACATTCACCGTCCATTGGCATCCTGAAGACATTTACAGCAGTTGCGAGCTAAATTTCCAAATGATACACAATGCCATAAAAATTCCGAGTTGTGTCTGGTCAAGATGTAGCACATAGAGCTATTCTGCCTGCATGGAAGCTCTTGTTAGAATTCGATGGGATTGTGACCTTGACATGCCTCGAATCTGAATTAACCACAATATCTTAGATCATGCAAGAACATGAAACTCTATATGATGTGGAACTTAATGGAACTGGGAATGTAATCCAGAAAAGTGTGGACTGTAAGGGTGAAATTACTGTTCATTGTTATCATGCTATTGATTTTAGTCTGACAGTGCTAAAAAGTGAATATAAAATCTTCCATGAGGCAGAATGAGGAACTATGGCCTTAAAAAAAAAAAGCCTTTTTTTGTTTGGAAATCAAAGGGAAGTCTACATAATAGCTTCCTTAAGATATGGTGATATTATCTGAGCAGAACTCTTCTGAATGTTAATTTGTAAATATTTAGCTTGTCCACACCTACTCTCGTTTATGCATCTACAATTTTACGTCATGTAAATGCTTTAAGGAAATGTTGCCACTGAGTGATACAACATGCTGGAGTACACTAAATTATACCATGTTAGTCAGATAAGTGCTCAGACCTAAGGTCTATGGGACTGAGGTTTTCAGAGTAAACAGCAGTGTTTTCTCACAAAGGCAGAATGGAGATACTTCAGCAGACTACTGTAGGTAACCCATCACATTGCCTCTGATAAAGCTCTCAAAGCAGACATATGATCTCCTCTAAGAGACTTGGAATAATCAACAGTTTACGTTCAGGCAGGGAACAAAATAAATAGAATAAAAATCAGTGGATAATTTACTCGGTGTTACAATATTGAAAAAATGTTAATTGTAACACGCTGTTAATTTTTTCCAGCTAAATCTTGGAGACCTGCAAAGTCTGACACTTAGACCTCCTATCATTTGGGTATCTGACATAGAAACATAGAAGCAGGAAGAGGCCACTCAGCTCTTCAAGCCAGCACCACCATTTAAAATAAACCTGGGTTATCATGCAACTCTCAGGACTCTGTTCCTGCTTTCTGCACGTACCCTTTGAATCTCTTTTAGCTCTCAGAACTAAATCCAACTCATTCTTGAAAACAATTTTTGGCCTCAACAGCTTTCTGTGGAAGAGAATTCCAGCATTTCCCATGCTACTTTATAACTACAGGAACCTATATAGGATTTCCGACAAACATTACTGTGACACTGCGGGAGATGCCTGAGGACACTCTCACCATAAAACATTTAGGTCACTTTCAAGATTGGGGCAACTTTGGAAATGGCTTTAAGTTCATATTCAAGGTATTTTTGAGGAAACAATAAGGAAAATTTCCACAACTGCTAAATGTATGAAAGGGCTTCTGAGTATATAAGATTGGGTCCTGAATTGAAACACTGGCTTAGCCTTCATTTAGCACTAAGTCACCATCTTTGTAAAGGAGATAAAGGCTGTGCTCAAATCAATCACCTGGAGGGTTGTTAAGTGGCTAATTGTGACTAAATGTTTTCCAGCATTCACTATACTGGTCAATGTTTGAGATCAGTGCCCTTTCAATGTACCTGATAGTTGCTGCAGTTATCATATGAACCTTTTGTAATGCATATTCAGAAATTTTCTGCGTGCAATTCTTAAAAAAAAATAACTTTTGATCAAACGTGATTAAAGTGAGTTATTGCATTGTCAGTCGTAACACACTTTCTCATTCTGCATACCTTCAACCGACCATATTTGATAGTAAATGACCCTACTCTTCCAAATCTGCCCTTTAATCTTTCTTATGAAAGCATTTTCAGTTCATCTCAGTCAACAAAACCTGAAGATTCATTTTAAAATGAAAATCATAAGTGGACATAGCACACAGGCAATTCAAAGGAACTGAGAGAGATAATGAGTCACTAGAAATAAGAATAAGAAGGGGCAAAGGATTGTGACATAAAAAATGGACATTAATGTTGGATTAAATGTTTATATTTAAACATATATTAATTGTTTAATATTCCTCACAATCTGTATTAACTGTACCGTATAACAACTCAGAGTACAGTCAACCTATTACCAAGTTAACTGCTGCTTTTTAAGTAGCATTTCATCCATCTCTTGACTGAAGTCAATGGTGGTTTTACCACAAAACCTACAACTTTTGTTGGCTGATATGTTTTAGATGTCGTGCAAAATGTTGAAAATGACTTTTTCAAAGCAGCCAAAGTGAGGAGGATCATCCCAAAGGGATTTATCTTCTTCCATAATGGATTGAGGAAGCATGACAGCTGTTATAGATTGTAAAAGGTCATGCAGTCACTTTGGCTGATGAGAGAATCAAAGATTCTGTCATCACAGCAGCTGCTTAGCTCTTGGATTGACGGCCAGCGCCTGACGTGTGCATGGAAAAGAGCCTTGATACAGCAAGACTGTCAATCCTGGCAGCTGTCACTTCTCTCTCTCTCTGTCTCTGTCTCTCTCTCTCTGTCTGTGTCTCTCGGTCTGTGTGTCTGTGTCTCTCGGTATGTCGGTCTGTCTGTCTGTCTCTCTCTCTCTCTCTCTCTCTCTCTCTCTCTGTCTCTCTGCCAGGAGAGTTATTATTGTCCTTGGAGACCAATTGTTCACTCACTGGATTGTGTTGGAGGATCAGGGTTAGTTTTTAACAATTGGGAATATTAAGTTAACTCAAATGATTCAAACCACGCTCGGGTTTTGATCGACAGTGATGACAATTTGCATTTAAAAGTCACCTTTAACTTAATGGAATTTCCCAAGATGCTTCATGGAGGCAAAATAATAAAACACTTGTACACTAACTCATGAAGGGAGGGACCCCGAAAGTAAATAAGGGGGTAGAAAATAAAGGAAGGACCTTAGCTTGTAAAATTAACATGTACAGTCAGTTTGAATGGAGCCAAAAGATAACAACAGTGTCAAAAACACTGGTGAGAGTAATCTACAAGGTCTCAAATATAAGTTTCAGGCAGGATGTAAATCAAGAAATTGGAGAGGTAAGTCTCAAGTGTAATCCAGTAGTCATAGAAAACTTTGACATTCATATGGAAGAGAAAAACCATTTTGCAGTAATAGTGTAGCAGGAGAACAACTTTGTAGGATGCATAGATAGTTTAGTAGATCAGAATGTCAAGAATCCAATTTGCAAATGAGCTAATTTAGATCAACGATTGTGCAAGTTTATTCAAGTTCAAACAAGATAAGAAAAGGAGAACCACTGTGTTGTTTTTGGCTTTCCAAAAGTGTTCAATAAGCTATCACACATAAAACTAATTAATGAGAGAAGAAACCATGGTGTTGGAAGTATTATATGAACATGGGGAGAGAATCGGCTAACAAATAGAAAGCAGAATAAGTAATGGGGCATTTTCAGGATGGCAGCTTGTAACTAATGAAGTACCACAGGAGGATCAGTGCTGGGGAAACAATTACTTACAATATATGTTAATGGCCTGGATGAGGGAAGTTAGTGTACTATCACAAAGCTTGCAGATGACAATAGGTGGGAAGGCAAGTGGTGAGGATGACACAAACTCTTTAGAGGGATGTAGAAAGGTAAAGTGAGTGGGCAAAAGCTTAGCAAATGGAATATTATGTGGAAAGGTAAGAGACTATGCAACTGGAAGAGGAGAATAGAACAGCTGAGAGAAAATTAGTTGAAAGCTGTAGCACAGGGATTTGGGGGTCCTTGAACATGAATCAAAAAAAAAATAGCTTCCAATGTCAGTAGGAATTAGAAATGGCAAATGGAACATTGTCCCTTATTCTTAAGGGAGTGAAGTTTTTTTTAAAACTTGCTAAAACTGAACGAGGCATGGCTCAGACCATAGATTAGATTAGATTACTTTACAGTGTGGAAACAGGCCCTTCGGTCCAACAAGTCCACACCGACCCGCCGAAGCGTAACCCACCCATACCCCTACATTTACCCCTTACCTAACACTACGGGCAATTTAGCATAGCCAATTCACCTGACCTGCACATCTTTGGACTGTGGGAGGAAACCGGAGCACCCGGAGGAAACCCACGCAGACACGGGGAGAATGTGCAAACTCCACACAGTCAGTCGCCTGAGGCGGGAATTGAACCCGGGTCTCTGGCGCTGCGAGGCAGCAGTGCTAACCACTGTGCCACCGTGCCGCCATAGTTGGAGTATTGTGAACAAGTTGGCCACCTTACCTATGAAGGCAACTACAGAGGCATGAGGGCAGAGCTAATCAGAATTGACTGGGAGAGGAGCCTAGCAGGAAAGACAGTGGCTTAGCAATGGCAGGAGATGCTAGGAGTAATTCGGAAGACAGAGCAAAAATTAATCCTGAGATTAAAAAAAGCATACTAAGGGGAGGATGAGGCAACCATGACTGACCAGGGAAGTCAGGGACTGCGTAAAAGTAAAACAGAAAGCATTTAATGTGGTGGAGGGCCAGAGGATTGGGAAGCTTACAAAGACAAAAAAATAGAAATAAGGAGGGAGAAGGTTAAATATGAGAGTAAGTGAACTGGTAATATTAGAAACTATTCCAAGAGTCTCTTTAGATATGTAAGGGGCAAAAGTGGCCACTGGAAAATGACGCTGGAGAAGTAGTAATGGGAACAAAGAAATGGTTGACGAACTGAATAAGTACTTTGCAACAGTCTTCACAGTGGAAGACATGAGAATATCCCAAAATTCAAGAGATCCGGTGGGGCAGAGATGAGTACAGTGGCCATCACCAAGGAGAAGGTGCTAGTAAAAGTGAAAGGTCTGAAAATGGATAAAATATCTGGACCAGATGGGCTACACCCCAGAGTTCTGAAAGAGATAGCTGAAGAGATAGTGGAGGCTGTAGTAGTGATCTTTCAAGAATCAGGGAGGGTCCCAGAGGACTGGGACATCACTAATGTAACCCTCTGTTTAAGGAAGGAATAAGGCAGACAACGGGAAATAATAGGCCAATTTGCCTGACCTCCGTTGTTGGTTAGATTTTGGAGTCCACTGTGAAGGATGAGATTTCTGTATACTTGAAAGTATGCGGTAAAATAGGGCAAAGCAGAAAAATAGGGTTGAACATGACATGGTCGGCATGGTGGCTCAGTGGTTAGCACTGCTGCCTCACAGTGCCAAGGACCCGGGTTCGAGTGAGGAGTTTGCACATTTTCCCCGTGTCTGCGTGGGTTTCCTCCGAGTGCTCTGGTTTCCTCCCACAGTCCAAAGATGAGCAAGTCAGGTGAATTGGTCATGCTAAATTGCTCACAGCCAATATAGGATAATAGGGTAGGGGAATGGGTCTGGGTGGGTTACTCTTTGGAGGGTTGCTGTGGACTTGTTGGGTTGAAGGGCCTATTTCTACACTATATGCTTTTTCTTTATAGAATGCCTATCAGCCATGTTTGAATGGCAGAGCAGACTCGATGGGCTGAAAGGAGCAGAAATTAGGCCAATGTCTTATGTCCTTAAAAGATATACTGATATTGGAGGCGGTCCAGAAAAGGTTCACTCCACTGATCCCAGGCATAAGGGATTTTCTTGTGAGAAGAGATTGACTGGGATGGGCCTGCACTGATGGGAGTTTAGAAGAATGAGATGAAACCATATTGAAACATAAGATTCATAGGGGGCTTGCCATGGTAGATGCTGAGGTTGCTTCCCCTTGTGGGAGCCTTTAGGGCAAGAGGGCATAATTTGGGTTTGAGGGATCAGCCATTTAAGAGAGAGATAGAGATATGGAGAAATTTATTTTCTTAGGGAGTGGTGCATTCTTTACCATAGAGCACTGTATATCCTGGTCCTTCAAGAATATTCAAGTCAGTTACATGGCACTAAAAGATATATTGGCAAAAAGCAATTTTCAACAAGTTTTTATTTCCTTAAAGAAAAAAAGTTTCCCAATGTACTCGGTTTGAGGATTAAGAGGGTTTCAGAATTCAGGAGAGGATAATCAAGAGAATGTGTGAGTAAATGAACAAAAGGTATGAAGCAGATTGTGAATAGTATTTTAATAGAAAAAGGATTGCTAAAGAAGGCACAGCCATGTTAGAGCCCAAGATAGGGGAAATAATAATGGGGAATAAGATGTGGCAAAGTCATGAAACAAACACTTTCTATCTGTCTTCACAACTGAAGAGTCAAAAGTTTCTGCATAATCTGGGGAAACACTATTTAATGAGAATAATTTTTTAAAAATCACATCAGTATATAGATAATACCAGAGAATGTAATGAGACTTAATAGTTGACAAATCACCTGGACTTGATGCATTTTTTGGGTTTTAATTAAGTATATAGCTTCAGATTTAGTAGATGCACTGATGTTGACTTTCTATTTATTCTAGAATAGTCCCAATCTATTGGAAGGAAGCAACATAACTCCACTATTCAGGAAACTCTATTACTGTGTTAAACTGCCATGAGTAATAGAAGATATGCTGGAACCTGTTTTTTTGGAGTTGACAACTTTAAAAAAAATCAAGCAGAGCCAGCATTGATTTGTGAAAAATAAATCCTACTTAACAAATATGTTAGAGGTTTTTGGAGAGCTATTTAGATAAATGATGGGGAGTCAATGGGTATAATGTTTGCAATTTAGAAATTAATTTGGCATGGTGCAATGCAGGATATTATTACACTTTAGGAGCAGGAAAATTGACGTTTCGGGCAAAAGCCCTTCATTCCTGATGCCGATTTTCCTGCTCCTCGGATGCTGCCTGACCTGCTGTACTTTTCCAGCACCACTCTGATCTAAACCCTGGTTTCCAGCATCTGCAGTCCTCACTTTTGCCGATTATTACACTTTGTTAGGGGTCATAGTTCAATATATTGACATATTTGAAGATTGGTTAAGGGACAGAACTCAGAACCCAGTAAACAACTAGGCTTCACTAATGTAGGAAAACAAGTTTTCAGCATTTCTAAGCTGTATTTTCCTCCAGGAATAGTTGGATTTGTGCATTTGGTAGCCTGGAAAACTGCCTGTTTAAGAAATTGGATCAGCAATCTTTTGAGTTTTCTTCAGGAAAGGCAGAGAGATAGAGTACTTAGTGTGCAGGAGTTGTAACCTTCAGTTTTGGTTGTATTTGTATCATCAGCCTTTTTTATTTTTAAATAAGGGACTCTTAATAATGTCTTGTATCTTGAAAGAACTTGCATTCTAATAAACTCTATGCTGCCAAAAGTGTTGATCAGTTGGTCTTGAATTAGTTCTTCAAATAACCGTCACTCATAGAAATGTCCATTGCTGGTACCATGGTGTGAGTTTATCTCCAGCAGGGTGTTTTATTCAATGCAGCAATGCTTTTGTTATCCCTTGCAACATAAACTGTGCAGAGATATTGTGGTATTGAAAGATCCAGTCATAAATGCCTAAGGAAACATTAAACTATTGGATTACAATGGGGAACTGTTAGAATAGAGTGTCATGCCTCAAGTGATCCAAGGTAAGATAGAATTTGAAATCTTTATACCCTCGGGTCATATGCTATGCTGCAAAGGTGAGCATGTCTCTTAAAGTCATACAACCCACTGTCCATGATGTACAACATGGTTCGCACTAGACTTTTAATCCCAGATTTTTATTGAATTCAAATGCTCCAAGCTCTCATTGTTGGGATTTGAACTCTGATCCCCATGGCATTACTTGGGTCTCTGGATTAATAGTCATTAAAAACAAAAGGCATTCAGAAACCATGAATGGGAAATGCAGATGGGAATATTGGACTGCAAGAGATAATGGGAAGTGAAGTGATTTGAACAGAAAAGTGAGAATTTTAAACTGGAGCCTTCCGAGAATAAGGACTTAAATTTTTCATCGGGTGGAGTCCAGGAAGTCAGCCAGAACATTTTTCAAATAGTTGAAATTAGAAGGGCCAGAGCTTCTCATGAGGATTTTGGCAGAAGGTGGGACTTAGGCCAGAACAGAAATAGACAAGTGTTAAGGAACTTGAAGTATAATCGATGACAGTTGCACAGTCCCAATAATAGAATACATTTATGCCTTAACATGCTGTTATTAAAATCATGGCACAGCTAACAGTATCTATTTTCTTCAATGAGAAATAACATTCAGAACGTTTGGGAATGTTGTATGAATTATTTCCTTTCTCCAGCTCTGCATATGCCAATAAAGATGGCTGAAAGTCTCTGCCAATAACCCAAGATAAGTTGTTAAAAATCTTCCCTCCCACCCATTCCCTCTAAGATCTGTGCTGTATCCTTCTCCAACATTCTGCCTCGGTACAGGGTTGTTATCCATATTATGTTACTTAAAAGTAGCCTTAGCCCATTGACAGTATAATCAGAAATTAATGTGCACACATTCTTTTTCAGCAAGATGTTAAAGGGAAATTACAGATCCAATTCAGCACCATGCCTGTGAGCTCTATTGTACTCTGTCCCTTTCTAGCTTTTTAGCATGTTCTGTGAAATAACTTCACAAAGACTGGTATCCTGTCATCAAGTCACCCTTTATTTACACATGCATAGTATATTATATTGGTCCAGTTCCCCCAGAGCCGGTTCTCAGAGTGAACAGAGCTTCTGACACTCCTGTTTATAGCTGTGAGCTAGGACTCCCTGATTGGATCAGATTAACAGCCCCAATCACAGAACTCATACTCTGAGAGGTCCGCCTGCCTAACCTTGTTATGACTTCTCCGTTACGCATTTACCCTCATAGGACACAGTGGTTGGGCGGCACGGTGGCACAGTGGTTAGCACTGCTGCCTCACAGCATCAGAGACTCGGGCAACTGTCTGTGTGGAGTTTGCACATTCTCCCTGTGTCTGCGTGGGTTTCCTCCGGGTGCTCCGGTTTCCCCTCTCAGTCTAATGATGTGCAGGTTAGGTGAATTGGCTATGCTAAATTGCCCGTAGTGTTAGGTGAAGGGGTAAATGTAGGGGAATGGGTCTGGGTGGGTTGCTCTTCAGAGGGTCGGTGTGGACTTGTTGGGCTGAAGGGCCTGTTTCCACACTAAGTAATCTAATCTAATCTAATCTAATTAAAATCAATGGCCAAAGTAACCTTTGGTGAAATTGCTATGGTGAACTTCAGCAGTGACCTATGTTACCAGCATCTCTGTGGCTGACATAGAATTTCTTGTTTGAGAGCAGTGTTTTCAAAGTTAGAAGCCAGTAAAAGAAAACAAAAATGGAAAATGAGAAGCAAATTAAAATTTCCATCCGCCTTGCAGCCTGCATACTAACCATAATTAACATGTGTGCCCAAGCTAATTTGTCTTTTTTCTCATTGATATATGGTAATGTATTGTAGAATTTTTAGGTTAGACTGGCTGCCAAAACCTTCTGCAAAATCGGTTTCTCCTAAGTAATTGGAATTGATTCAGTTCAGTACAAATTAATCACGGACTTTAATTGGTGAAACCTTTAATGTGCAACGAAGGGAATTTGCAAATAAAATACGACTGGAGAAAGCTGCTCTTGGTTGCGATGTATTAAAGGGATGGTGTGTATTTTTGTCAGCCTGCTTGGGCATACACACTGCCCCACTGGCAAGCAACTCAAATAAACTGTAACAATGAGCTGACTGTGTGCCCACTTGCCCATTGTCATGTCACCAGATTCCTGTTAACTGCAGTTGGTTTTTGTTTGCAATTAATAGTTTTCCATTGCACATGACTGCTTTTTGTGTGTTGCGATACTAAATAAATCACATATGAATAATCTTCAGGCACATAAATGCCTTCAGGTGCATTCGTTCCCATTGTCTCTGTTCAGTTATATTCATTTGCAATGGATTTGTCCATGTAGGTATATGATTGTAATAAAATTCAAATGTGTTGGATGCTGGTATTTTCCCTCTGTGTGGTCATTGGGTTCCCACATTCCTCTTCAGCCCATTGCTTCCAAAACAATATTTGGCCATCGGTACAACTGTATGTTCAGTGCCCAATAATGTTTTAGACCATGATGGGCTATGTGATGCTTCAGATGATTACTCCACTATCTCGTGGACCTTGAGACTGTGTAATGTGTGTTAGACAGGGAGTGGATAGGGAAGAAAATAATTCGGTTAAAAAAAAGCAAGTTTAGACTAGGACTGAACATTCTCCAGGATATTCACCTCAGTTCTGTGCACTGAATCTCAGAAAAGATATATTAGCTCCAGATCCAACAGATTGATCCCAGAGCTAAAGGGTTACGTTATAAAGACCAGTTAAAATTGGTCACATTCCATTGACTTTTCCTGATTTTGATGAAACGTCATCAACTTCAAACATGAATTCTGTTTCTCTCTCCTTGGTTGCTTCCTGATCATCGTTTTCTTCCATTTTGGATTTCCATCATCAATGGACTGGTACTTCTGAGTAAGCTAAGGTTGCATTCCCTTGAATTCAAAAGATTAAAGAGTCATCAGATAATTCGAGGAGCTGACGGAATAAAAAGAAATATTTTGTTTGGTGGCATGAGCCCAAAACAGGCTAGAAACTTGAGCCTTCACGGGCTATGTAATGTAAGAAAAGAGTTCTTTGCGCAAAGAATGGAACTGGAATGTGTTTCCCCCATTTGAGGCCAGATTTTTTGAAAATTTCAAACCTTCTTTCTTCTGATTGATTGATTCCGTTTTGATGGAAAGTCATCAACCTGAAACATTAACTCTGTTTCTTTCTCGACAGATATTGTTGGACTGTTTGAGTATTTCCACCATTTTCTATATCTATTCTGAATTGCCAACCTGCACAGTACTTTGCTTCAGATTCTTATTTGGTAGGCATATAATAAATGGTTATGGAATCAAAGCAGGTAAATGCAGTTAAGATCACCCATGATCTAATTGAATGGCAGAACCAACAACCCTCTGTTCCCTCTCCTGCAATTATAGCAGCAGGCTTGAATTAACATAGTTGGATGACTATTTATATTGGTACGCATCTCTCTGTTTAAAAAGGAACAAATGGTTGAGGGTGGCATCGCTAACTTGGGTAGCATTTCATGACTGGTTCATTGCCTGGAATGGCCTGCAAGAGCAATTCAACATTACAGCTGCCAGGGCAACACTTCAAACTGCGGGCAGGATTGCTGTGAACAGTAACAGTGAATTGAAACATGATGAAGGATGACATTGAATTAGACAGTAATTATACATTATTTATAAGTACTACACTGAGTACAAACAAAAGATTTAATTACTGCTAATGTTTTGAAGTGATCATTTTGGGTTGGGAATGAAGGCTTGTTTGCAGATATATTTTATGACAAAAATGTAAAAGCCTGGGGATAATTGAGCTCTGCTGAGAAGTTGATATGAAAAACATCAGTAGGAAAGGAAAGCAAAGCTCCATTTAGTCACCAGGGCTGTGATCCCTGAAATAACCAAAGATACATTTCGAAATGTGGCTTGGCTTCAGAGGCCATCATATCGAAATGAAATGGGCAAATGGCCATTCACCTCAATGGCATGAGAAGCTGGAGCAAATTAATATTTCAGAGGAGTGTTGTTCACAAATCAAAAGGCCATAATCCTGAGCAATATCATGCAATCAGTTTAATGCTTGGCAGTGTTCTGACATGTGTTGACAGAGCAGTTCTGTGTCTTAATACCTTCCTCATTGTGACCTCCTTGTTTTATCTCTGGAGATTGCCTGTGTTGACCTCTGTTGCTTAACAACACTGATTAGTCTATAAGTTTGAAGAATGGCCAACTAGGCAAGGCACTAAAAATGTTTTGGCATTATGAAGGCAGGAAACTTCAGGGGAAGTAACAAGGGAATGTTTCACTTGTTCTTTTCGATGTTGGGCTGTGTTTTCTGCAGGCATTTCTTGCTTTCTGTCACTGGATGTTAGGGCATTTAAACATAAGATGCAAAAAAATTGGCAGCACTGATCAGTTAACATGGTATCAATTAAATGCTTAACTGCAAATGCTGAATAGACCTTTTTATTTTGAAAATATTCTTTATTCATGAAAATATCTGAATATACATAGTACGTGTGGCATATCAAGGAAAGAAAATTATTGGAGTTTGACTCTAACCAACAAACAAAAGACATCCTTTAGACATTTACTTGCATTTGAGGCATCGGGAAAATCCAAAAAATGAATGGACCCTCTTCTAATTTTAGCAGAAAGACCTCAGACAGTGATCTTTCCCCACTGTGCCTTGGTAATACTGAATAAACAATCAGAAACAAGCAGTTCATCTCAATTGGTCTGAATTTCTGATGGCAAATAGTTAGTATTTTTATTTGGACAGACTGTTTTTTTGCAAATTGTTAAATTTTTTGCGTAAATTAGCTCCATGGAATATTAGATTCTGCTAGTGTCAGATTTCCCGTATGTGCCAAGTGAGTTCCAAAGTTAAAAATCACACTACATCAGGTTATAGTCCAGCAGGTTTATTTGGAAGTAAAAGGTTTCGCAGCGCTACCCCATTGTCAGGTAGCTAGAAGGGCAGGATTATAGGACACAGGATTTATAGTAAAAGATCAAAATGTCATACAACTGATTTGAATCAGTTGTATGACACTTTGATCTTTTAATATAAGTTGTCAGTGTTGTCAGTGTACGTGGGAGAGTTAATACTGTGCCTTTGCTTGTTGTTATGAAGAGGCCACGTAGATGCGTGATAGAAGGTAACAGAGGTGAAATCCTTGGACAGCTCAGAGATAATAGTATGGAAACGCAAAGAGAAGCTGTTGCAAGTGATTCTCTGGCTACGATTTGAGAGAGTAGAATGGAATGAAGACAATAGGTGTGGTCAACCACGATATTATTTCAGCAGTGTTCTGCACTTAGAGTCTGAGGGCCATGGAAACAGGTTCTTTGGTCCAAATTGTCCATGCCAGCCAAATATCCTAAATTAATTTAGTCCCATTTGCCAGCATTTAGCCCATATCCCTCTAAATCCTCCCTATTCATATACCCATCCAGATGCCTTTTAAATGTTGTAATTATACCAGACTCTACCACTTCCTCCGGCAGCTCATTCCATAAATCGCTCACTGCATGAAAAACATCAGTTAGTTTTGTCTTGTGCATTAACGTTAGCAAAAAAAAATCAGATTTTTAGTCTTTACTGTAATGTGGGCATTACCAGCAAAGCCTGTTGCTCATGCCAAATTACCCTTGAATGGAGTGGCTCACTTGACCTTTGCAGAGTGCAGTTAAGAGTCAGCCACGGTGCTGTGCATCTGGAATCTGTATAGGTAAAGTCATCATAGTCTAAATAGACCATAGGGCTGCTCTAAAATGAGAGGGATACAACTGATGGTGGTTTAATCCAAGGGTTATGACATCTCGGGTAACGTTAAGAAGGAGAGACCTTCATAGTAACCTGACCAGTGAGGGAATTGAACTGATGTTGTTGGCACAACACTACGTCGTAAACCAGCTATCCAGCTAACTGACACCCCGGTCACCTATGGGCCAGACTGGATAAGGTGGAAGATTTCTTTCCCTAAAGCACATTAGTTGAACCGGATGAGATTTTATGACAATTAACTATCATTGTCATGGTCACATCACTGAGGCTAGTGGTGTTAATTAAGTGGAAAGGCTGATTCTGAATGTTTGTAATTTACCATGGTGATACAATTGACTGAAGCTAATTGCCCCCCACTTTGTTTCTTTGATCATTTGACTCTCATGTACTATGCCAAATTCTGGCCAAAATAACGATGAAAACAAAATCTTGTATTCCACTTAACAAATAAATGACTTTTGATTTTTCAATATCATGGAAAATTTGACAGAAAGAAGGGATGTAAAAGTCAAAACACCTGGAGAAATCCTGCCTTCTCATTATCATTCAGGAAGCTTCCAATCATCTCTCTTGAGATTCCCCCAGCCCCTCCAAAATAAAAGGCTGTGCCTAATCAGTTTCCCTTCCATGAGGTAAATTGTGACCTTAGTTTTAACCTGCATTTTACTCTGTAATCTTGATTTACCATAAAAATTAATGTTGATATCTTCAGTCATTATTACATCGTTGTTTTACGAATAATGAAACCATTTCTTTTTTTAATCTTATACTATCTGCTCCAGTAATCAATAGGGCTTAAAATTCAAAGAGAGATACTTGAAAGACATTTTGTCAGTGCAGGGTTAAGCCATCCCAGCTGCTGCTTCAAATGAATCCAGCAGTGAATACACCACCATTTTCTGAAGAAATTATTTAAAAGTGTTCAATTCAGTGCATGACACTTATCAGCCTCAGCCTCAGCCTCAGCCTCCAGCTGATTATTAGGTTCAGATAAGTGCATGCAGTTGACAAATTGCTTGTAATGACAGTTTAATCTGCTGTTTGCCATTCGGCTCAGAGCATGTAGCCTGCTAATCGGTCTGTTTCCCAGAAACCATGGCTGCAAAGCCACTCTTTCTCAATTTTACTTCATTATTTTGGCTCAACTGGATTTGAGTTATACAGTCCAATGCACTGTGGATTAAACGAGACTGTGAGAAACTCTTGGGTTAAAGCAATTAACAGTTTTGGTGTCATTTCTCTCAGCTCTCAGTGACAATTGGACTTGCTAAAAGAGTGAAGAATGTGCTTTTATTGCACCGTTCAATGATTCTGAGTTGTGAGCTGGGTTCTAAAATGGCTACTTCTCCAGGCTTGTTACTTGTGAGTGCATTTTTGCCAGCATGCCAATGTCAAAATGGCAGATATGATGTTCTTGAAAAGATGGAAGCAATTCCTCAAGTGCTTTCATCTGCAAAAGGGTTATAGACCATGAATCACGAGTGCGTTTTGCATGGTAAATTGCTGTCTATCAAGCTGTAAATTGCTTGAGTAATTTGTTGATTTGTGTAGTAAGGAGTGCATATTCAGTGAGCAAATTTGCTTTTTCTTCCTTGTTCCCAAAAGCACTGTTTGCAAGGATGCAATTAATTCAGCTTGAATTGCTATCAGCTGTAGATCATAGTTAAAATGCAGCGTATAAATGGTCTGGAACTTTCTCATTCAAATTCAGTGCAAATAAAACAGTTTTATTTACAGACGTAAAAAAATCTGTGTACCACAGGGATGTACTGTAGAATGAGATCATTAGGAAGAATTCTAATCATGGTCCTTTATCTAAATCGAATATAATCTATTAAAGTCAGCAAGGACTTAAATGGAGGTGATTGTGTCTGTCTGACTGATTATGATGATGTCAGGATGTCGTCAAAGCAATTAGTGGTGGTAGGGGGAGT
The DNA here is from genome assembly GCF_004010195.1 of Chiloscyllium plagiosum. Lineage (NCBI taxonomy): Eukaryota > Metazoa > Chordata > Chondrichthyes > Orectolobiformes > Hemiscylliidae > Chiloscyllium > Chiloscyllium plagiosum. The sequence continues at coordinate 29,496,940 of NC_057737.1, forward strand.
ACGCGATATTATTGCTGATTACTTTCTATATGAGAGGCAAAATCCTTCATCCCCACCCTGTCTCAATGCCCTCCCCTCTCACCCATCTCCCTCCCCTTCACTCTTCTCCATCTCACTCCCTTTTGCCCCCTCGCTTCACTCCCCTATGTTCACTGCCTCACTCTATGTTCCCCTGCCTCACCCCTCTAAGTCCCGCCTGCCTCACTGTCTCTCACCCCCCCGATCTCACTCCCCTTTGCCGCCCTGCTTCACTACCCTATGTCCATCGCCTCATTCTTCTCTGTCCCTCCCGCCTCACTGCCTCTCTCCCACCCCATCTCACTCCCCTTCACCTTTATTCTGCCTCACTCCTGTATGCCCCCTCTCCTCTCTTTTCCCTGCCTCACTCCCCTTCCACACACCCTGCCTCACAATTCTCGACTCCCAACTTGCCTCACTCCTCTTTCCCACACCCTGCCTTACACCCCTTGGCTCTTGGCCTGCCTCCCTCCCTTTCCTTCAATCCTGCTCTGCATCACTCCCATCTGGCCCTCGATCAATTCCCCTCCCACCCTGTTGTACATCTCTTCACATCTGCATCACGCCCCTTCGGCTCCATTCTGTCTCCCTTCACCCTCCTTTGTCCTTTGTTCCTCAATCCCACCTTACTCACCACTTTGCCCTTCACCAAGTTCCTTTCACCCCCATCCAACTTCTCTTCTGTCCCTCCCTTCCATCATCCCCTTCTCATTTCACTTCATCTTCACCTAGGTCTTGTTCCTTTTCTGTTACCCTATCCTGACCCCTTTCCATTCATCCACACCCAGTCCCTTTTCTCCCACCACCACAACCTTTTAGCTGTCTTTCCTCATTCTCCTGTTTGGGTCAAAGTAAGGAGTGAATTCCATTTTAAATACAAATAACTTTCAACATCTGTCAAATGATCCTGAGATGACTGAAATTAGTCTGTTTTTCCCTGATTTCTCTGGCTCTCCCCCCTTGCTCCCACCTCTGTGATAACCACTTGCTGCCTATGATTTGCTTTATCTGTACATATGCTGGTTTGTACTGAACTGGAACACAGAAGGATTGCAGATCATTATACTTCAAAGCTAGTGTTTGATCTTGCAGTTTGCATTAGCAGAGTAAAACAGCCATTGCCCAACCATTCCTCTCTTCCGTGGAAATATATTGAATTTGGAGAAATGTGCCGTTTCTTCCAAATCCAGCTGAGACGGGGAAATCTTTTTTTTAAAACGCACGGACTGAAACCAATAGGCAATATGTGGAACTTTGTTTATGATACAGTAACATTTTTCATTTTCTTATGAGCTTGGCATACTCAAAGATGTAGTTAAACCTGATTGAAGTCTGGACGGTGTTCACATATTTTGCTTTTTTCTAACTAGAACTATTTTCGAAGAGATGGAAACACTTGGTGCTATTTTAATGGCACCAAGTCAAGTCAAATTCTCAGACTGCTGAATGGTTTTAAGCTATTATTCACTTCCAAATCCTTTCCCTGAACTCCAAAAGCAAATGATATCCTTTCAATGGCACAGGGAAACTTTCTCTTTTCATCCTTCTCAAGTTGTCTGCCACGTTTGGCATGGTTGGCCACTCAATTATCCTCCAACGCCTCTCTTCTATCTTCTATCTGGGAAGGACTGCTTTCACATTGATTTCACATTCCTTTATATTTAATTTTAGCCAGAAATTTATTTCCAAAAGCTTCTGTGTCCTCCGAGACCATTAGTTCAGATGTCCCACCACGATCCATCCTCGGTTCCTTCCTGTTCCTCATCTTACGTGCAGCCTCTTGCTGACATTGTCTGAACTCTCAATGTTAGCTTTCACAGGCACAACCAGCTACTATCTCTCTCTCAACAACTCGACTGTTGCGAAGTTTATATGCTTGTTTATTTGAAGTGAAAATGTAAATTGCTAGAGAAACTCTACAGGTCTGGCTGCATCTCTGGGGAGAATACAGTTTACATTTTGAGTCTGGTGACTCTTCATCAGAACACCAGACATGAAACATTAACTCCACTGTCTTCCCACAGATGTTGCCAGACCTACTGAGTTTCTCCAGCAATTTCTGTTTCTTGTTTCAGATCTCCAGCATCTGCAGTTCTTTGACTTATATTATGACATTTTATTTGACTAGTACTGCATGAAGGGAAACTTCCTCTATTTAAATATTGTGAAGACTGAAGCCATTGGGTTTACTCCCATTTCCAAATTTTATTCCATAGCTGATTACTTCATCTTTCTCCTAGCAACAGCCTAAGATTAAGCCAAACTTGATCAATCTCATAATGAACTACTGACCTTAACATCGTATCATCACTAGACTGCCTATATCCACCCATATAAAATCATTAGACCTTGTACTTGTCTCAGGCCATTTGCTGTTGAAATCACCATTTATGCATACATTGCATCTAGAGTCGATTATTTTCAACTTGTTTCTGGTTGGTACTCTCCATAACCTTAAGATTATCAAAAGTCCTGTCCCTGTGTTTTCTCATATACATGATTCCCATTCCCCTGTCATTCCGATCTTGCGGACCTACACTGGGTTCCAGTCAAGCAACATAGTCATACAACACGTATATGATCCATGACCTCACTCTTTCTGACCTCTGTAATCACCTCCCGTCCCACAACCCCCTGAAATATCTGCATTCCTCTTTTCCTAGCCCTGTGTCCTCCGTCCTCGCCTCTAATGCATCCCTTATTTTAATCTCTCCACCATTAGTAGCTTTGCCTTCGGCTGCCAAAGCTCTAAGCTATGGAATTTTGTCCATAAAGCTCTCTGCCACCTTATCTTGCTTTGGCCTTTAAGACACTCTGTACAATTAACTTCTTTGACCAAGCCTTTGATTGTCTAACCGAGTACTTCCAAATTGCTCTGTGTCAGACTTTGTTTCAGAATGCTTTTGTCATTTAATCATGTTGAAGGCACAATGCTGTATGATTTAAACTCTTTCTGTTTATAGGCACTTATGCAAAATTGGCTGCCATGTTTCCTACATCAGAGACTACCTTTCGCAAAGTACTCAATTGCATACAAATCACACTGTAGTTCCTGAAGTTGTGAAAGCAATGGAAATTAGTATATTTGCAGCATTCATTTTCTCTGAAAATAACAGTCTTATTCAACATAGATTTATAACATAGGAATTGAATTTGACTCTCGCCCTATTGTTTTATCGGAAGCGATTGACCATATCATAGGAGAACACAACGCTACTGTATATATTTGTCTACATTCATGAACATCAGCTTTAGATACTTGGTTTGCTGAAATTTGTATGATGCTTCTGTCACAGACTGATTAGAAATAGGAGGACCCTGTGGTAAGTTCTTTTTGGAGCTTCACTTCATCATGCTGCAGCATATGGGGTCTCAGGAGAATTTTATCATCACTGGAAAATTAGCTTGAACTTTGGAATTGTAAAAGGAAAGCAGGAAGAAAGGAAAACTTGCAGTTACAGAACAGCAGAAGTCTGGCGAAAGGATTTCAGTGTAGGCAAATATGAGCTCATCGCAAGTAGAGCAGAATATTTTCTATATGACAGAAAGGAATAGTGGTCCGAAGACTTGGGAGACTAAGTGCAGAAATAATTTAAATGTCACAAGTAGCTGCAGAAAATAATCAAAAACCTTAACGCAACACTGGTCTTTTTGTCAAGATAAAGAAAATATATAATGGCAGAAGTTGTACTTCAGTTATGCAATGCCCTGGTTCGACTACATTTTCAAGTCCCAATTTCTGGTCTGATTGTCAGACTTTAAAAGAGATGTAATTGCCCTGTAGATAACTCAGAGCAAGTTCAATGATACTTCGACCCAAGCGTGAGGTTGAGGAGAGATAAAGCAAACAAAATATAAAAATATAGTTTTCAGGATTCTGTGAGGAACAGGAAGGATGCATAGAGAGAAACTATTTCCAGGGTGGGGTGTCCAGGACACAGTTTGGATATAATTTTAAAAAAAGGGCTCTTTCAGAAAATGTTTCTTTTTGAAAAAGGTGGTGCAAGTTTAGAATCTCTTCTGCACAATGCAACCGATGCTGGTTCATCTTTTTTATTTTAAGACTTAGATTGGCAGAATTTTTTTCTAAAATGAATGATTAGAAGAATATTGGGCATTAGATGACAGATCAGCCATTAATGCGTTAAATGGTAATACTGTCACAAAGGATTCAAACCTGCACAAGTTGCTGTGTCTGTCCTGAACTCTGAGCAACCTGTCAAGCTTTGCAGGTAATGACTAATTTTCAAACTGTTGTAATGTAAGGAATGGGACAATCAATTCGCAATAAGCTTTGCAAAACAGCAATGTGATAATGACCAGATAATCAGCATTCCAGTGCTGCTTTCTAATGGCAGCCTGGAGTTTTTGAGCTTAAACATCTGGACTTGAACCCACAATCTTCTGAATCATAGCAAGCTTACTCCCAACAAATATGGCTAATGGAGTGGTGCTATTGACAGAGATATAATGGGGGTTGGTTAGTTCATTTGTCCGGATGGCTGGTTTGTAATACAATGTAGGTTTAATTCCTGTACCAACTGAGGTTATCATGAAGGACTGACCTTCCCAACTTCTTACACTGCCTGAGGTGTGGTGAACCCCAGGTTAAAACACCATCTATTCCCTATCTGTAATGAGAGAGCAGCCCTATTGTCTGGCAAGACACTGGCGATTTTACCTTGTTTGGAAAAAGCTAAATTTGTATGATGCTTCTGTCACAGACTGATCAGAAATAGGTTTTATTGTCATATGTACTCAAGTACAGAAGTACAGTGAAAAGTTAACAATGTCACTCCTCACAGCACCACCTTGAGTACAACCTACCTAGGTACAGACTTAAATGCAAAATAGAGAAATAAAAACACACATTACCTTTCCAGTGATTCATGGTATAAGTCAGAAAATAAGACATACAGTTAAAAGAATAAATATTGCAGTCAGATAAACAGATTACAGATAAACATTAAGCTGCACGAGATTACCGCAGGGACTTTTGCACATGGTCTGACCGGCCTTGCAAGCTGCTGACTGCCCGCACCGGTCACCAGTCCAACAACCTCCATCCCCACTCCGCTCCATGCTTCCAGCCCTCTCCACTCTGGTTATTTAAGTACAAACTGAGAAAGGAACAAAGGGATATTCACTCAATTTGTTTGCATTAAAGTGCTATATTTGTACGGTTGGCTCATACTATTGAAGTCAACAACACATAAGTGAATGCATTTGAAGCCACAAACCTCAATACCCAAAATCCTGCAGCTATCATAATCAAAATAAAATCACTCTGAGGTTACTTGGCTGCACAGGAATGACTCTAAATGAAAGTGTACATGGATTCACATGCTACTTTTCCAGCTTCTGTGTGAATGCATCTCTATCTAGAGTCATCGAGACAGACCCTTCGGTCCAACCTGTCCATGCCGACCAGATATCCCAACCCAATCTAGTCCCACCTGCCAGCACCTGGCCCATATCCCTTCAAACCCTTCCTATTCATATACCCACGCAGATGCCTTTTTAAATGTTGCAATTCTACTAGCCTCCTCCACTTCCTCTGGCAGCCCATTCCATATACGTACCAACCACTGCGTGAAAAAGACCCTTAGGTCTCTTTTATACTTTTCCCCTCTCACCCTAAACCTATGTCCTCTAGTACTGGACTCCCCCACCCTTGGGAAAAGACTTTGCTTATTTATCCTATCCATGCCCCTCATAATTGTGTAAACATCTATAAGGTCACCCCTCGGCCTTCGACGGTCCAGGGCAAACAGCCCAGTGTGTTCAGCCTCTCCCTGTAGCTCAAATCTTCCAACTCTGGTAACATTCTTTTAAATATTTTCTAAACCCTTTCAAGTTTCACAACATCCTTCTGATAGGAAGGAGACCAGAATTGTATGCACTATTCCAACAGTGGCCTAACCAATGTCTTGTACAGTCACAACATGATCTCCCAACTCCTGAACTCAATACTCTGACCAAACGCCTTCTTCACTATCCTATCTACCTGCGACTCAACTTTCAAGGAGCTCTGAACCTGGACTTCAAGATCTCTTTGTTCAGCAACACTCCCTAGGACCTTACCATTAAGTGTATAAGTCTTGCTATAATTTGCTTTCCCAAAATGCAGCACCTCGCATTTATCTAAATTAAACTCCATCTGCCACTTCTCAGCCCATTGGCCTATCTGATCAAGATCTCGTTGTAATTTGGAGTCGCCTTCTTTGCTGTCCACTATACGTCCAATTTTGGTGTAATCTGCAAACGTACTAACTATATCTCTTATGCTCACGTTCAAATCATATATATAAATGACAAAAAGAAGAGGACCCAGCACCGACCCTGGTGGCACTCCACTGGTCACAGGCCTCCAGTCTGAAAAACAACCCTCTACCACTACCCTCTGTCTTCTACTTTTGAGCCAGTTCTGTCTTCAAATGGCTAGTTCTCCCTGTATTCAGTGAGATCTAATCTTGATAACCAGTCTCCCACGGGGAACCTTGTCGGACGCCTTACTGAAGTCCATATCGATCACTCTGCCCTCATCAATCCTATTTTGTTACTTCTTCAAAAAACTCAATCAAGTTTGTGAGACATGACTTCCCATGCACAAAGCCATGTTGACTATTCTTGCCTTTCCAAATATGTGTACATCCTGTCCCTCAGGATTCTCTACAACAACTTGCCCACTATTGACATCAGGCTCACTGGTCTATAGTTCCCTGGCATGTCATTGCCACCTTTATTAAACAGTGGCACCACGTTAGCCAACCTCGAGTCTTCCGGCACCTCATCTGTGACTATCAATGATACAAATATTTCAGTAGAGGCCCAGCAATCACTTCCCTAGCCTCCCACAGAGTTCTAGGGTACATCTGATCAGGTCCTGGGGATTTATCCACCTTTATCCATTTCAAGGCATCCAGCACTTCCTCCTCTGTAATTTGGACATTTTTTTTAAGATGTCACCATCTATTTCTCTACATTGTATATCTTCCGTCTCCTTTTCCACAGTAAATACTGATGCAAAATACTTGTTTAATATTTCCCCCATCTCCTGCAGCTCCACAAAAAGGCCATCTTGCTCATCTTTGAGGGCCCCTATTCTCTCCCCAGTTACCCTTTTGTCCTTAATGTTAGATTAGATTAGATTACTTACAGTGTGGAAACAGGTCCTTCGGCCCAAAAAGTCCACGCCGACCCGCCGAAGTGCAACCCACCCATACCCCTACATTTACCCCTTTAACCTAACACTTCGGGCAATTTAGCATGGCCAATTCACCTGACCCGCACATCTTTGGACTGTGGGAGGAAACCGGAGCACCCGAAGGAAACCCACGCAGACACGGGGAGAATGTGCAAACTCCACACAGTCAGTCGCCTGAGTCGGGAATTGAACCCGGGTCTCTGGCGCTGTGAGGCAGCAGTGCTAACCACTGTGCCAAATCGTTTGGATCCTCCTTCACTCTATTTGCCAAAGCTATCTCATGTCCCCTTTTTGCTCTCCAGATTTCCCTCTTAAGTACTGCCTTTATACTCTTCGAAGGATTCACTCGATCTATCCTGTCCATAGGTGACATATGCTTCCTCTTCATGAAGAGGACAATGACACTTTGTCATAATGTGGTAAGATTCTGCCTTCCGAAAAACACTTGCGGTTTCACTGCTAAAATCCACAACATAAATCCCTTCACAACAGTACTGTTGCTGATCTATCAAATCCTCACTCTATCCTTTTTTTCCAAAACTTGACCCATAATCTTGAACGCCTTTACATCGCAAATGCACATAAAAATACTTTTAAAATATAGTGAAGGTTTCTACCTCTATCACCCATATAAGCAGTGAGTTCCAGACTCTCACTGCTCTGTGTTAAAAAGTATTTCTTCACATCTCCTCGAAATCTTGTGCCCCTGAGCTTAAAGCTATGTTGCTGTGGAATCTTTCAAAATACCACAACGTGAGTAAATATTAGCCTGTCACAATTGGACAAGTGAAGTGATGGCTTCCCACCCAGGTAACGTTGCTGAGTGCCCTGTCCATCTGGATTCAAGAGCTATAACTGGAATGATAGATGGAGGGCTCTGATGGCTTCCTGGGTTTAATGCAGATACAGTGAGGATTTGGACAATAGTAAGTTTACAATACTCAAATAGCTTAAACGATTTGGCCATTTCAGCTCACCTGTGGATGTGTAGGTAGTTTGTATGAAAAGATTGTAGGAAAAATATGATGTTAAACATGGCTAAATCTGAGAAAAGATATATTGACCTTGTAAAAGGAGATAATTAAAGAAATTTGGGGGGATGATTACAGAGAAGCTATTTTATCTGGTAGACAAATCCGGAACAAGTAGACAAAGCTTAACTTAGACGAGGCCGTTTAAGAATAAAACTAGGAAGCATTTTTGTAAGTCAAGGATAGAGTAAATTTGGAGCTTGCTCCCTCTAAAGCTTCTAGTTGCTGGTGTCAGAGACTAAGTGAAATTTTACAGAATGAATTTAGTGGAGATTGTTTGGAGGGGATAAGGAGCGCAGATAAATTGAGTTGAGGTACAGATCAGCAACAGTACTGTGAAGGGATTTATGTTGTGGATTTTAGCAGTGAAATCGTAAGTGTTTTTCAGAAGGCAGAATCTTACCACATGATGACAAAGTGTCATTGTCCTCTTCATGAAGGGTAGCTCTCCCATGAAGCCAACTGAGTTTTCCCATGCTGTCTGCTCAAACCTGCCTCATTAAGTACCCACTATGCCCCTATGGTACCTCTCTGCATCGATGTAGCTCGATTCTCCCACTTGCTGTCGCCAGAAGCATTTGCCACTGCCTGGTATCCCTGATGCTGATGCCATTGTGAAAAAGGTCATTGTGTGGCCAATAAAGCACTATCAGTCCACAGCTGCCCAGCACAGCTTGTGGTATTTTCCCTCGATACAGGGAATCAGTGCGTTACTTTCCTGACAGGGACCTGCAGGTCCTGGTGGAGAGGGCAGTGCACAGGAAACCGATGTCTTCTTTCCAAAGGATTGATATCAGACCCTCCACTTCAAGATCCTCAGCAGTTGACAGTTTCTCAGCCCAACTTGTTTTCAAGGCCCGGACGTCAGTGTGAGACAGGGACTGATCTTTCAATGTCTAAATGATGCAACCTTAGCAAATAATCAAAGGTCTTAAAGGTCTGGGGGTGGAAACGGCTGAGATAATTCTTAGTCCTCTAGCTCTCGTGGTTAAACTTAAAATATAAGCCATAACTATTAATTTAACCTGAGGCAGTGTTTGTAGAGGAGTAAGAAGGTGTTATTTTCTGGGTCTGTAGATTGTGAAGGAGCAAAAATGGCCTTTAATAGAGTGACATGTGGGAGTAAAGAGAGTTTAAGGGTTACTGTGGATTATATCTGTCATAAATGCTGTAGGCTGCAAATCTTATCAGGTCAAATGGATCGGTTGGAGAGACAGTTAGAAGCAAAGAGGAATTTGCAACAGCAACAGTATGTGATGGATAGCAGTTATAGGAAAACGGGATAGTCTCAGATACAGTCACATAGATGAGTTAATTCCATGACAGGTAAGAGAGGTGGGCAGCTGGTGCATGACTCTTTTGTGGATATACCCATTTCAAACAGGTATGCTGTTTTGGAAAATGTAGAGGATGATGGATTCTCAGGGGAACGTAGCACGAACAGCCAAGTTTCTGGTATTGAGACTGGCTCTAATGCAACGAGGGGTACGTCGGGTTCCAAGAGATCAATTGTGTTCGGGGATTCTCGAGTCCGAGGTACAGACAGACGTTTCTGTGGCCAGCAGAGAAAAAGCAGAATGGTGTGTTGTTTCCCTGGTGCCAGGATCAAGGATGTCTCAGAGAGGGTGCAGAATGTTCTCACAGGGGAGAGGGGTCAGCAAGAGGTCATTGTCCCCATTGGAACCAATAACATGGGAAGGGAAGAGGTTGAGATTCTGAAGGGAGATTACAGAGAGTTAGGCAGGAATTTAAAAAGGAGGTCCTCAAGGGACTAATATACTGGCAGGGAGATTTGCTAGAGCTGCTCAGGAGGATTTAAATTAGTAAGGTGGGTGGGTGGGGGGACCCAGGGAGATAGTAAGGAAAGAGATCAGTCTGAGACTGGTACAGTTGAGAACAGAAGTGAGTCAAACAGTCAGGGCAGGCAGGGACAAGGTAGGACTAATAAATTAAACTGCATTTATTTCAATGCAAGGGGCCTAACAGGAAGGCAGATGAACTCAGGGCATGGTTTGGAACATGGGACTGGGATATCATAGCAATTACAGAAATATGGCTCAGTGATGGGCAGGACTGGCAGCTTAATGTTCCAGGATACAAATGCTACAGGAAGGATAGAAGGGGAGGCAAGAGAAGAGGTGGAGTGGCATTTTTGATAAGGGATAGCATTACAGCTGTGCTAAGGGAGGATATTCCTGGAAATCCATCCAGGAAAGTTATTTGGGTGGAACTGAGAAATAAGAAAGGGATGATCACTTTATTGGGATTGTATTATAGACCCCCTAATAGTCAGAGGGAAATTGAGAAACAAACTTGTAAGGAGCTCTCAGCTATCTGTAAGAATAATAGGGTGATTGTGGGAGGGGATTTTAATTTTCCAAACATAGACTGGGACTGCCAGAGTGTTAAAGGTTTAGATGGAGAGGAATTCAGTATGTGGATGTGCCTACTAGAGAAGGTGCAAAACTTGAACTACTCTTGGGAAATGAGGTAGGGCAGGTGACCATAATTCTATTAGATTTAAAATAATGATGGAAAAGGATAGACCAGATCTAAAAGTTGAAGTTCTAAATTGGAGAAAGGCCAATTTTGACGATATTAGGAAAGAACGTTCGAGAGCTGATTGGGGGCAGATGTTCGCAGGTAAAGGGACGGCTGGAAAATGGGAAGCCTTCAGAAATAGGATAATGAGAATCCAGAGAAAGTATATTCCTGTTTGGGTGAAAGGAAAGGCTGGTAGGTATAGGGAATGCTGGATGACTCAGGAAATTGAGGGTTTGGTTAAGAAAAAGAAGGAAGTATGGTTATGGAAGGAGGTATGGTTAGTAAGTTTGCAGATGACACCAAAATTGGACGTGTAGTGGACAGCGAAGAGGGTTACCTCAGATTACAACAGGATCTTGAGCAGATGAGCCAAAAGGCTGAGAAGTGGCAGATGGAGTTTAATTCAGATAAACGTGAGGTTGGGAAAGCAAATCTCAGCAGGATTATACACTTAATGGTAAGGTTCTAGGGACTGTTGCTGAACAAAGAGACCTTGGAGTGCAGGTTCACTGCTCCTTGAAAGTGGAGTTGCAGGTAGATAGGATAGTGAAGAAGGCATTTGGTATGTTTTCCTTTATAGGTCAGAGTATTGAGTACAGGAGTTGGGAGGTCATGTTGCGGCTGTGCAGGACATTGGTCAGGCCACTGTTGGAATATTGCGTGCAATTCTCATCTTCTTTCTATCGGAAGGATGTTGTGAAACTTGAAAGGGTTCAGAAAAGAGTTACAAGGATGTTGTCAGGGTTGGAGGACTTGAGCTATAGGGAGAGGCTGAACAGTCTGGGGCTGTTTTCCCTGGAGCGTTGGAGGCTGAGGGGTGACCTTATAGAGGTTTACAAAATTATGAGGGGCATGGATAGGGTAAATAGGCAAAGTCTTTTCCTAGGGGTCGGGGAGTCCAGAATTAGAGGACTTAGGTTTATGGTGAGAGGGGAAAGATATAAAAGAGGCCTACAGGGCAACTTTTTCACTCAGAAGGTGGTACATGTATGGAATGAGCTGCCAGAGGATGTGGTGGAGGCTGGTACAATTGCAACATTTAAGAGGTATTTAGATGGGTATATGAATAGGAAGGGTTTGGAGGGATATGGGCCGGGTGCTTGGCAGGTGGGACTAGATTGGGTTGGGATATCTGGTCGGCATGGACGGGTTGGACCGAAGGGTCTGTTTCCATGCTGTACTTCTCTATGACTCTCTGCTCAGATATTATATATAATTTTTTTTGTGGTCTATCCCATGCATTGTTGGAACTCTGATCCTCCTATTTCATTTCTGCAATCTTGTGGCTGCAATTAGCTTCTTGACTTTATTACAATATTGTTAAAGATGGACTGTTGAATTTTAAGTTCCATTTCCTGACCATTGTACCTGAAACCTTTCATGGAATATAAAGGTTTTTACAAAAGAAGATACACGGACAAAAAGTGATCACTTTACCACAGATTTAGACAAGCATGTAGAATAACGAAAGGCATCTGTGCTGAAATTACCATTTTTATTTTGTCACAATTGTTGTGAAAATGTACTCCGCGCATTCAACTTCCGTGGTTTAAAAATAAGTTTTCAAAAAGACATTATTGACCCAAAATGGCTGCTGTGATCACCTGTCAAGTCTGGGCAACTTCTATGGAATTGGTGGCATTGAAAATCCCATTTTAATCAAGAGGCACTGAAGCACATTGATGTGTCAAGAAATTTACAACTCTATTTACTCACCCTTGCAAGATAAGTTTGCATATTGATAAAGAGCAGATTGCTTCCAACTGTCCAGCTTGGAATGAAACAACGATATAGACACCAGAATCTGCAAAGTGGTTGTATATTAACAGTCCTCAGCTTGAGTATTATATACAGTTTTATTTGTGGCGGTCCAGTGGTTCACTGCTGCCTCACAGCAGTTCATACTGCTGCCTCACAACACCAGGGACCTGGGTTCGATTCCAAATTCAGGCGATTCTCTGTGTGGAGTTCAAGTTCTGCCATAGCTGTGTGGGTTTCTTTCCACAGTCCAAAGGTGTGCAGGCTAGGTGGCTTGGCCAGGGGAATGTAGGGTTACAGGAATAGGGTAGGGGGTTGGGTCTGGGTGGGATGCTGTTCAGAGGGCCGAATGGCCTGCTTCCATAGTGTAGGGATTCTATGATACTAGTAGCCTTTGAGCAAAGCAGTAGAGAGAGTAATGAATGAAGAATTAAATTACAAATAAAAAAGCTGGAACTTTCCTATTGCCTATTTCTTCTATCAGATCAGAAAGTGAAAAAGCACATTGGAGAAACAAACATTCAACAGGAACTCAAATATTGACAGATTCTGCAACTGCGGAGGATAAAATCACCCATTTAAGTGTGGTCTGAGGTTGAAAATCTAATGCCTCAAGGACTCTAAGGACTTATTGAATATGAAAATGTTTTTCTCCCTGTCTGTACCATACATACACTCCCTTTTAAACTTTACTAACTGCGTGTATGCTTATATTTGATGTTGCATTTTTAATATTTTTTCTCCGTGTTAGTGGATTGTAAAAATTCTCCTTTCAAGAAAGCTTTGCACATTGTGACCATTGTGTGCAAAAAAGAAATAAAAATATTTGTTGTGATTGATTGAGAGGCTAAGAGGGATGCTATTTTTCCCTCCCTACCTGGTCATAACTTACAAACCTGGTCTCAAAAATAATCCTTTCCTACAGTGCATTTCATCATAATGCCCTGAAGGAGATGGTTTCTCATATTTGTGAATGCATTTCTTTTTATTATATTCTGCATTTCAAAACTTAAAGTGGAAAGTATCACACCCATTAGCACTTTATAAGTTTGCACTCTGTGTTATCTCCATAATCCCAGATCTTGACAGCAAGATGAATTAAAATGTAGGAGATAAAATGGTATCTGTCATAAACATCCACATCCACGAATGTGATGCCGACCAGGAAGTTCTTTATAATAAAATAAGTAATTTTTAACAGGATAGCTTTGACCCAAGGACATTCTGAATTCTCACTGTGTCGCTTGTTACGATCTGTTTTAATCAGAATGGAAATCAAAGAGAAAATGTTTTCTTGGCTGAATGCGACAATTTATTTCGGAATATGTTTATAGGGAAATTGATAGTCTTTTGATAGTTTGAATTGATGCATGGAGTTTGGAATAGCAGCTAATTTTGGCCAGGTTTCTGACAGAAACAAACAGTTTTTGTACAAAGACCAAACACCATTCACAAAAACACCCACTTATACAAAAAAAATCAGAATCCAGATATCTAACATCTCATTAGGTTTGTGATTTGCAACTTCAACTTTTAAATTATAACTGCTTTTGATTGTTCATGGCGCTGCCACTCACCTAAGCTTAAATGTACTTAGCTTAAATAACCAAATCCAGGTTTTGTTATGGTTTTTCTGGTCTAAAACTTGCACTAAGTTTTCAATCCAAAGTAATCAAATTCACAAAATCTATTATTTCCTTCTCTGAAGCACTACTGAATACAACCATACTATTCTGATATCTTCCCAGGACTAAAAACATTATCCAAATTTATGGACATTTCTCGAGATTTCAGTGCACTCTAACAACCCATTATTTCCTATTTAAGATAAACAAAACAAACAAGTGCACAACTCATTCAATCTACAACCAGGCTTCAAAAATTGCTTTTAGAAGAAATGGCCATGGTTACAGAAATGCTAACACATTAACTATTAATTTCAGATGTACAGAAAAACCCATTTATTACTAATTTAAAAACCAAATATGTACACTCACCAAGTAACACTTTAAAAAAAGTCTAAATCCACAGTTTTCACATAACAGCAAGGGAACAGTTAAAAGGTTTGTAAAAACTTGATTGAGCTTTATAAAGCCATTATAACAATGGCTCAACCTGTTCCATGTTAATACATTTCAAGTAAACCTTAGGAAAACTGCATTCGCTATGTGATTTATGAAATGATGGTTAAATGCTACTATTCATTCTGCAAAAAGTTAATTATTTGGAATGATACCAATGCATCTGAGATGACAGGTGTCTGATCTTAAGATAAACTGATTGCTGTAAGATAGGAATAGATGTATTAATGGTGAAGTTGTTAAATGTTCTGCCATAGAAGGACTACTTTTGACCCTTTGGAGGCTTGAAAAATGATCTCATTTTTCAATAAGGTGTGAGTTTTTGTTAAAAGATAGTTTACTAGCACCATCTGCAGGATATTGTAGAATTGACATGTCTGCAATTCCAGAGATGAGACTTGGAGACAAATTTGCTCCATGCTATTCAGGAGTTGTGACTTTGAGTGAAATCAGTGATAACATTAGTATGCAAATAGTTTGAGAAATGGGGTCTGGAGTTGCCACTAGATCATACTCTTCTGATCAGTGAATTTGGCTTGAACTTGGCTAACCCAGTGCAAAAAGGTTAGAGCATTTTAACTACCAAGTACATCCAGCATGCATTGAATTTCCACAATCTTTTGCAGTAGCTTTAATTGTGCTGGACGTTGGTCCTGCTCACTAAACTGGCCATGCGCACAGGTTTCTGTTCTCACCAGTGACAGTTTCCACAAATTGTCTTCATTTGCAGTCCTTCAAAGAGGCTCTGAAAGTTGAGTAAGTTAATACGTTGCTACTGTTAAATGGATCAAGGAATAACATGTTGATTTTTTTTGTATTAAGTTCTGTTTTAAATTGTTACTGGATTGCATTGCTTTGTGGCAAGAATCATGTTTGGTACATACAAATGAGTTTGACATGAAGTTTGAGGGTTTAAGCTGCTTCATGCAAACATAATTTTGGATGCAATTTGTGCTGGAATGTCAGTTGTATTCAAAGTAAAACCTGAACTTCAGTGATGCACTGTCCCTGATTTTTAATTTATTAAGGTATCAATCAAGATTTATGAAAACTTACTGAGATTACTGCTGCTGATAGTTTATTGATTTATTCATGCAGTTTTTACATTGTAAACTTCTATTTCTAAAATGCAGTATATTATTGTCTTAATTACTCCAAACACAGTCTCCTCTGCATTGGAGAGACACTGTGAGAATGGAGTGATTGTTTTGTGGATTACCTCTGTGAGGTCTTAAACTGTGATCCTGAGCTCTAGTTGCTTCTCATTTTAATTCCTTGTTTCACTCCCATTCTGACCATTCCATCCTCAGCCTCCTATGCTGTCATCAAGCAGAGTCACCAACCAGTCAGACTTCCAGCAGGAATTAAAAGCCACTAACATCTCTTCCATGACAGCTCCCCCCCCCCCCCGCCAAAACAAAACTCATCTCATAGAGATGTACACGATGGAAACAGACCCTTTGGTTCAACACATCCATTCTGACCAGAGATCCTCACCTATTCTAGTTCCATTTGCCAGAATTTGGCCCATTTCCCTCTAAACCCTTTCTATACATATACCCATCCAGATGCCTTTTAAGTGTTATAATTGTACCAGCCTCCACTGCGTTCTCTGGCAGCTCATTCCATACACGCACCACTCTTTGCATGAAAAAGGTGCCCCTTAGGTCCCTTTTAAATCTATCCCTCTAGTTTTGGACTCTGCTACCCTGGTGAAAAGATCTTGTCTATTTAGCCTATCCGTGCCCCACATGATTTTATAAACCTCTATAATGTCTATCGGGAAAATAGCCATAGCCTATTCAACCTCTACCAATAGCTCAAACTATCCAACCATGGTAACATCCTTGTAAATCTTTTCTGAGCCTTTTCAAGTTTCACAACATCTTTCGTTGAAACTTTATTGCTGGAACAGCACAGCTGGTCAGGCAGCATCCAGGGAACAGGAGATTCGACGTTTCGGGCACAGGCCCTTCTTCAGGAATGAGCAGAGAGTGTTAGGGACTCACTGAAATCTTTGTAGAGAGAGGCAGAGAGCTTCTTCAAGGAAGGCATCCTTGTAAGAGGATTCGCAGTAGGTTGAAATCTTCGAGGAGAAAGTGAGATCTGCAGATGCTGGAGATCAAAGTTGAAACTTTATTGCTGGAACAGCACAGCAGGTCAGGCAGCATCCAGGGAACAGGAGATTCGACGTTTCGGGCACAGGCCCTTCTTCAGGAATATCAGGAGATTCGAAGTTTCGGCCGCAGGCCCGTCTTCAGGATGAAGGGCCTGTGCCCGCAACGTCGAATCTCCTGTTCCCTGGGTGCTGCCTGGCCTGCTGTGCTGTTCCAGCAATAAAGTTTCAACTTTGATCTCCAGCATCTGCAGACCTCACTTTCTCCTCACAACATCTTTCCTCTATCAGGGAGATCAGAATTGATTGCAGTGCTCCAAAAGTGGCCCAACAATATCCTGTAGAGCCGCAACCTGATATCTCAACTCCTGTATTCAGTGCACTGACCAATAAAATCAGGTGTACCAAACACTTTCAACACTAAACTGTCTACCTATGACTCCATCTTCAAGGAACTATGGACCTACACTCCAAAGCCTCTTTGTTTGGCCACACTCCCGAGAACCTTACCATTAAGTAATACGTCCTGCTCTGATTTGCCCTGCCAAAATGCAAATGAAATGCACTCATTTTAAAAGTAAATTACTGAAATATACACAGGGATTAACTTAGAAACGATAAACTAAACTTTTAAAAATAATTTTGGAAGTATGCAATGTTCCTCACTATAATGTAGGAAGTTCATGTTTGAACGAACAGGAAATTTGTGTTCAAAAGAGGTGAGACTATTTAGCGGTAATTATTTATTTAGTTTGTTCATCTGATTAAACAGGGTGTAATTTTTTTGAAGATTTTTATTTAAACAGTATGGCTTAGATGATAAGAATCAAAGTTTTCATCAGTTCTATGACTTCTAATTAATTTCATTCAGTGGGAACCTCAACATTTCATCCTCTGGTGAAGCACACATTCACCGACCGCAATAGCTGGGCTTCCGTTTCTCATTGCATGTTTGATTGCAGACTCTGATTGCAGTTTGGAGGTTGCTGCTCACTTCAGACGAGCAAAGCGGGCCAGCACAGAGAATCTTTGTTCCATTGCGACCGAGAAGCCCAAGCTAATAATTTAAAATTCACTTTATGGTTCTTGATCCCGAAATGATAGCAGAATAAGAAAAGAAAAATGGCTAAAATACACTTTTCCATATGTTTGTCCATTACCATTAACCTTGAGCTCTTGTAATTTCTATCTCATATCCTCTATATGGAGATAGTTGGTCAGGTAGATTCTTTCCCAGTGGTGGTTCTGCCCATTGGATACTGCATTAGGGCACAAAGTAAGTGTTGGGGCAGTGTGAACAGTGCATTCTGATGAGGCATATTACCTGTTTGTTCCTTGCTGGCTTTTCCCAAGGCATTGCTGAATTGATGAAGCAGCAACAGGCAGTTGGCAGAGTACAATCAAGGCCAGTGTGTCTGTGGGATGTGATTTTACCAGTTTTAAGCTAAAATATATTAGCTCTTGGAGACACAAGATGGAGTTATTTGCACACAGTATTGAGCCTGAATCTCATTTAAAGAGTGTCAGTCACGGAACAGTCTATAGTCATCGGTCTTAAAATGTGAAGGTTTCAGATTCAGTCTCTCTTATTTTTGAAAACCTGGCCCATAAAATGTCTGAGATTACATACACTGTATTTAACTTTGGAAAATAAGTAAATAGCAGGCAATAAATTTGAAATATGCAATAGCAATGTTCTGAAGAAATGCTTTGGAAATATTTTCTGGAGAGTTACCAAGTTAGCAGTTCTGAAATTTTTTATCACCACTTTGCAGTTTAAGTAGTTTCCTTTGAAAGTTAAGTTCAGAACTGTGATCATGGAGAAAAGGAGTTCTGTAACATAATGAGGGCAAGGTAACATTGGGAGGGAAGGTGGAGTGATGGCCATTTTATGTCATTTTTTGCCTGATTCTGAACTCAGCCCCAATACCTTTTGTTTGCATCAACCTTCACCTTAAAAAGCCAAAACTCTGTTGCTACTAGATCACCATACTTAAATGCACACCAGTCAAATTAGTCTGGCCGAACACATGAAAACTATAATGAATAGGTTATTTGGAGAGAGAGTGTCATACTCAAGTTCAAATTAGTGCCTGATGAGACAGAGGACCCTATGTTCCAAATATTTTGCTGCAACTGGAAATTGTGCTTTTTGCTAATATTGAAAATGCATCTTCAAAGCAGTAAAACATGCAAAGATACAACTTGAGGACAATGGAATCTCTATAATTTAATACATATGTGGACAGACTTTTCTTAAAGTAGAAGCAGCCATTTGGCCCATTGAGTCACACTGACCCACCAAACAGCATCCCACCCCTCTGCTCAATCCCTACTCTTCGAATAGAATCTCGACAGTGTGGTCATTTTCCCAATAGGTCCACACCGATCCTCCATAGAGTATACCACCCAGACCCATTCCCCTACCATATTAGTCTATATTTCCCCTAACCAATGCACCTAGCCTATTTATCCCTGAACACTACAGGCAATTTAGCATGGCTAATTCACCTAACCTGCATATCTTTAGACTGGGAGGAAAGTAGAGCACCCAGAGGAAACCCATGCAGACACAGGGAGAATGTGTAACTCTACACAGACAGTCACCCGAGGCTGAAAGTGTTGTGAGGCAACAGTGCTAACCACTCAGCCACCATGCTGCCCTATAACCCTGCATTTCCCATGGCTAATCCACCATACCTATATATTTCTGGACACAATGGATCATTTATGAAGATATAAAGAGGGCCAAAGGTTAGAGGGAGAAACCCGGTTGGAGGGTGAAGGCTTGGGGTTTGTGGTATATGAGAAAATTCCTGATCAAGGAGGTGGGTGTTGAGGTGAAGGCAATGAAAGAAGATCTGTGTGCTATCAAGCTTGAATTCACTGAGGAGGGGACATAACGGGATGAAACTGAGACCTTTGCTGAGGATAGATTATTCAAGATCAGCGAGCGGATGATGGGAGGATGCTGTGAATGCTTGGTAAGTGGATGTTTTTGAATTCAACATCGATTCAACAATCTTGGATCAAAATTCCTCCCCATACATCCCATATTCACATTTTTAGTTCCTTCAATTGTCCTATTATCACAGTCTTCGGCCTTTGAAACCCTCAGTTACTCCATCTCTCCTGTTGTCCACTTTACCACAAACCTTCCCCTTTATTCTTTTCCCACCCTTCCCTGCCTATCAATTGCTTAGAGCCTATTACATTTGGTCAATAGTCAAAGATCTGAAACATTAACTCTGTTTTTCTCTTCATAGATACTGCCAAACATACTGAATACAGAATAGTCCAACATGGCAGTGCTGTCTCTTTAAAACAACTTTCCAATTAGTCCTAAGGCCATGTCCTTCCCCCATAATCCTTACAATTTTGGACTTTCAATCTATGCATCTAATTTACTATCAAAAGACGCTCTATTATTTCATTTACTTCTGCTGGCCCTCACAGTGGTGCACACCAGAGCATAGCAACTCTCAGTATTTCAAAAGGAAATATTGTTTTGTCTCAGCTTATTTTATCAATTGAACTTGTTGCTGGTTAAGTCTCTTCTGCTACTTTCTCCTTTATTTACTCAAATTATTTCAGCAACTTCCTGAACTCTCCATTATCCTTCAGTACTCTAGGTTACTTAAGACTCTCCATCCTGCAATCCTGGTACAATTCTAGTGAACCGTCACACCCGTTCTGAGGTGTTGACATCCTACTTTAAAGTGTTGCACTTATAATTGGACACAGCAGTCCAACTGGATCCTAAACGCTTACTTGGAAAGATTCAACATTAAGGTCCTTGTTTCCATACTCTGATTTTCCTGTGTAACTCGATGTACACCTGACCCATGTGTGGTTTTAATTGGGACTTTTATCTTTTCATGCAGGATTCAGGTCAGTCTTGCATGTGTGAAACACATTTGAGTGTGTGAGGAGTGAAAGTGTGGAGCCAGCCTGGTCAGAGTCCATTTTGGTTCTTCAACAAGATCAGCTTTCAATGTGTTTAACATAATAAAACCTCCCTAGGTGCTTCATATGACTTGATTCACATAAAAACGGACACTGAGCCAAAGAGGACATTAGCACACATAAACAGAAGCATTGTCAGAGAGCGAGGTTCTCAAGAAAGGCTGAAAGGATGCATGTACCTTCCATTGCATGCTCCATATTCTGAATAGGCTACTTCTACTTTGCACTAACCCTAGGATTAAAAGTGACTTTTTGCTCCATTACCCATTTGTAAACACTGTTTGTAATGGGCATGTCATAAGAATTTTAACATGGGAGACTAGGTTTTCTGTCTTCATCTGTACTCCTCTGTTGATCTTCTTCCTCGAGTGGATTTGCACTGTTAAATTTGTCTCCCTGTAGTTTTTCTCCAGGCTGTCTCAGGAAATGTAATAAGGAGCATTATGGGGTCTTCTGCTATTCCAGCCATTGGCACATTATGATTCAGCATTCAGAAATCAGCAAAGGAGAATGAAAGTGGTCATATTCTGTGCATAACCACAATCTACGAGTGAATTTTACAATTTATGAAGCAAAAATTAATCTATTAAGGCAGCTGGCCTCCTGTTTTTCCTGCAGTGAAGACTATTGCAGCCATTCTCACCAGATACTGGGGAGTCCATATCCTCTTTGTCTCCATCCTATAATGACTTTAATGCCACAATAGGACCATGGTTCAATGGGCACCTTCAGGAAGTGCCATGCTGCTGGATTTGTGCCTAATTCGGCAAAGGCGGAGGATCTGTGTCAGGGAATCCAACTTGTTCACTGTCTTTTTGCTTTCTTGTTTTATTTCTTAAATTAAGAGGAACTGATAGCAAACTTAATTCTCCATGCAAAGTAAATTAAATTTGACTCTGGGCATCCTGAGGGACTGCAGTCTACAGTCAAGACGCCTGAAATGAATTCCACTTCTTTTCAAGGGCTAAGCTGTAACTAGAGTTACTTGATTGAGATTGCCAATTAGTGCAGAATTCCAGACAGTGTTGTTCTGTGGATTGAGTTACAGTGGCAACGGGGCTGAGCTGTCTCGAACTGTTTCAGCTGGAACCTTTTATATGTACCAAAGGGAGGAGAACAGCATTCTATTGACCTGTGCGAAACCTAATATTGAGACCTGACAGTGAGGTTGAAGGATTAATGCCGAAAGAAGCCGAAGTCTTCAGAATAAAAATCTGAGATTTGTGGAATAAACTCAGGGGCCCAAATCTTCTGACTTGAGCTGGAATTCCTATCTCTGACCAGACCAGATCAGGCAAGACATTGCACCATTACTTGAGCTGCAGATTTCCAGGTTCATCTTCAAATGGAAGAATCTACAAAACTCTCTCATGTCTAGATGTCCTGACAGAGGAGAGTACAGAAAAATCTCCTTGAAGCCACCCAATCTTTTTATGGCACCATCTGTCTTAAGTAAACACAGTTTAAGCACCCAGATTCCTGATGAGAATCTATGAGGTGAGGATAAGAATGTAAGGGTGATGGGTGAGTGGGGGTCAAGATGGGAGATGAAGGGGAGTGTATGGATAAGGGGCTGGAGCAGCAGCTGGGTGGGTGAAGGGGTAGGGCAGGGCCAGGGGGTAGTTAAATCATAGGGGGCAGTGAGGTTGAATCAGGGGTTGACCCCTGAATTGGGAGATGGGCAATCGGCCAAGTCATGACTGATTTAATGTGGTGATCAGTTGGGTAATGGTGGGGGTAGTCAGGTCAAAGGAGCAGTGAGAGATTTGAGGGAGGGGCTGGCTGTCGGAGGGGTCCACTGGAGTATTGAGGGTAGTGTACAATTTTACAGTTACCTACGAGTTAACACTATGTAAATGAGTTGGATGTCTCTAATTCTCTGGTAATTCTTGCATAGTCGGTTCCACAGAACACCTGAAAGATCTCTTTGAGGGTATGTCCTGTTTTCAACCATGTGGCAACCAGAGGATCTTTACCATTTACCATCAAATGTGAGTTTTGAGGCTCAGATCGTATCATCATAGAGCTATACAGCACGAAAGCGGACCCTGCAGTCCAACTTGTCCACATTGACCAGATATCCTGAATAAATCTAGTACCATTTGCCAGCATTCAGCCCATATCCCTACAAACCCTTCCTATACATATACCCATCCAGATGCCTTTTGAATGTTGCAATTGTACCAGCCTCCACCACTTCCTCTGGCAACTCATTCCATACACGCACCACCCTCTGTGTGAAAAAGTTGCCCCTTAGATTGCTTTGAAATCTTTCTCCTCTCATCCTGAACCAATGCCCTCTCAATTTGAACTGCCCCACGCCAGGGAAAAAACCTTGTCTATTTACTCTATCAATGCCTGTCAGGATTTTATAAACCTCTATAAGGTCGCCCCTCAGCCTCCGCTGCTCCAGGGAAAACAACACCAGCCCATTCAGCCTCTCCCTATAACTCCTGCCCACCAACCCTAGCAACATCCCTGTAAATCGTTTCTGAACTCTTTCAAGTTTCACAGCAACCTTCCGATAGCAGGGAGGCCAGAATTGCAAGCAATGTTCCAAAAGCAGCCTAACCAATGTCTTGTACAACCGTAACATTTTCAGAAGAGATCCCAGAGTGCCCTGAAATTGTCAGAATTCCTCTTGATCAAGTTTATGCAACTGACAATTATTTCAATGCAGTTTCTGTTTGCAACAAACCAATAAACACTGTTTTCTACCGTGACCACATTGTTTCCTACGAGTAGCTATTTTGAGACTTAGTTTATGGTAAACCTGGGACTCTGCCAATATCGGTAGGAGTTTTGTAGTAGAGGAGCTGCATTTTTAGGACATCATGATAAGTCCTGTCTGTCACTGGGAGCGTGTTAACAGCCATATTTTCCAATCGGTGGTGAAGCGTCAGTGCTAGCTACTGATCTTGCAGGAAGCTTTCAATACAGTCCTCAAATATCTAGCCAAGTCAGTGCTGTTCTCCATTCCTGACTGTTTGGACCTGGTACAAAATCGAGGACATGTATCATAACAGTGATGCCAGCATGCAGGTAAGCAGCCAATCACATTGAAGTATTCACATGAAGCAAGCCGGGAAGTTTCTTAAACAGAAAGCAAATGCTTCCAAGAATATAGCACTTTTCATGTCCCCTGGATGTGCTTTAGGTTCAAAGGAAAATGACTTGAATGGAAAGAGTGAGGCCCAGTGTTCCACATGCCATTGCAACTGGGGAACTACTCGATGAACAACTTGCCCAATGGATTGCTGTTTGGGACAAAAGTCAGTTCACTTTAGATTTCGTCATTGGCAGGAAAATAGTTCCATTGTAAACAAAGAATGATGACTAATCTAATACTGTGATGTCAGCTTATGTCCCTTTAAAATCCCAGGCATACACACTTTCGTTCACAAGACAATCCAAAAAAAAGGTTTAATGCAAATATTATGGTTGGTGAGTATCGGTCAGCTCGGTTGACTGGATGGTTAGTATGCGACGCAGAGCGACACCATCAGTTTGGGAATCAAAAATGTCAAAACTTGAGGACTCTCTTCTAGGTCTGGGATTTTGACAACCCTCAACTGCCAAAAGGGGTCATGATGAGGAAATCTTGGGGACCGTTAGTTTTAACATCTGAACCAAACATCTATGCTTCTAGCAGATCAGCTCTCCACCAGTATTACACTGGATAGTCACTCTTATTCTTTGTGTCCAAGACCTGGAATTGGATTTGAACCAGGAACTTTGTGGCTAAGAGGTCAGCGTGCAACTACTGGGCAATCATTATCTCTGACATTTTATTTCAATATCCAGCTATTGAAAAAGATCACAATGATTTGTTTTAAACAAAAGTTAAATTTAAAGATAGACAAACTTGGCAACTTTATTTCGATTCATATGTGAAACTGGATTTTTACTATCACTTGGGAGAAATATGGCGCCTCAAATATCTAATTAGCTTGTCAGAGCCGTGGCAAGTTTATCAGTAATTATGATGTTTGTATGTTTTTAAAAATCTCGGTCTCATCTCATTCACTTGGTGCATTTTTTTCAACAGTTTTCACAACAAGCCAAAGAGCATAGGAGTGGAAAGTGTCATCCATTCATTAGATTTCCCATTGATTACAGACTGGGTGGGAAGCTCAACATTGCACTCCTGGGGAAGTGTAAGAAAACAGCTAGCAGCTTCTATATTTCTGCATTATTGTACACATGTGCAGGCTCCAGATGTTGCCGTTATCTTCAGTGGAGTAACAATGGTACACACTGACATTTTCACCATCGAGTACGGCTGGGTTGGATTGGTATGTCGTTGCTGGTGGAAGCAATTTGAAGAGTCATTTAGGAGGTGTACAAGCAAAATAATAAAGTTCATTAGTAATTATGAAGTAGTGTTTCTCTCCATTAGTGTCAGCCATTGTTCAGTGGATAGATCTGTCACTTCTGAGTCAGATGTTTGAGGATTCAAGCTCAGATCTGAGACTTGACCACAGAATTTAGGCCAACAATTCAGTGTAACGTGGGGAATTCGGCAATGTGGGAAAATCAGAGACGACCTGAGGGGAAAAAAAGACATTTTTACACTGAGTGGTTATGATCAGGAAGGCCCTGTCTGAAAATGGCAGATTCCAAAGGGAACTGAATAATTATCTGTACAGCTGGGTCACTTGGAAAAGGCAGGGAAGTGAGACTTTTTAAAATTGAGTTGTTCTTGCAGAGAACCAACATGCAAAAGAGAGAGCACGTGTTCTCTTTCTATGCTATAACCATTTTATGACATCATGATTTTATGTTAAACTTAGGTCCATCTGCCAGTTTGATTGGATAGAAAAAGATTCTAAGGCACAATTTTGAAGAGGCAGGAGAGGTCTTGCTGATGTCTAGATAGTCCTTCAACCAGGATTATTTAAAAAGCGACAATCTCGCCATTCTTATTTCAGTTTGCTGTGCTCAACTTGGTTGCCATGTTTCCTTAAAACAGTATTAGAAAGGTTACGCATCAAAAAGCACTTAAAATATTGTTCCTGAGGCTGGAAAAGATGCTGGATAAATATGTCTTATTTCTTTTTACTTACATTTCATATTTGAATACAAATTCTAAATCAGACCATTGATAATACTGGCCAATCAACCCAAGTTGAAGTGATATTTCTGTTTTTATTGGTCAATAGCATGATGCTGGGAGATCTTGGTACCAATACGTAGCATTTTTTCTTTTATAAATATTCTTATTGAAAACCTTTTTAGATCTTTTACAAAACATTTATATACAAAGAATCATCAAAACAGAAAAAAGGCAGTATGAAAAAGACCATTACTCAGTACCATTGTTAATAAATGACCTACTATTCTACCACAGAGTTAAGGAGAATCCAAAGAGTTTTTGCAAATATATTAAGGACAAAAGGGTAACTAGGGAGAGAATAGGGCCCCTCAAAGATCAGCAATGCAGCCTTTGTGTGGAGCTGCAGGAGATGGGGCAGATACTACATGAGTATTTTGCATCACTATTTACTGTGGAAACGGAGATGGAAGATATAGAATGTAGGGAAATAGGTGGTGACATCTCGGAAAATGTCCATATTACAGACCAGGAAGTGCTTGGTGTCTTGAAATGCATAAAAGTGGATAAATCATGTCTCACAAACTTGTTTGAGTTTTTTTGAAGAAGTAACAAAGAGGATTGATGAGGGCAGAGCGGTAGATGTGATCTATATGGACTTCAGTAAGGCGTTCGACATGGGAGACTGGTGAGCAAGATTAGATCTCACGAAGTGCAGGGAGAACTTGCTGTTGGGTACAGAACTGGCTCAAAAGTAGAAGACAATAGGGTAGTGGTGGAGGATTGTTTTTCAGATTGGAGGCCTGTGACCAGTGGAGTGCCACCAGGATCGGTGCTGGGTCCACTTTTTTTGTCATTTATATAAATGATTTGGATTTGAGCATAGGAAGTATAGTTAGTAAATTTGCAGATGACACCAAAATTGGAGGTGTAGTGGACAGCGAAAAAGGTTACCTCAGATTACAACGGGATCTGGTCCAGATGGGCCAATGGGCTGAGAAGTGGCAGATAGAGTTTAATTTAGATAAATGTGAGGTGCTGCATTTTGGGAAAGCAAATCTTAGCAGGACTTATACACTTCATGGTAAGGTCCTGGGAATGTTGCTGAACAAAGAGACCTTGGGAGTGCAGGTTCATAGCTCCTTGAAGTGGAGTTGCAGGTAGATAGGATAGTAAAGAAGGCATTTGGTATGCTTTCCTTTATTGATCAGAGTATTGAGTACAGGAGTTGGGCAGTAATGCTGTGGCTGTACAGGACATTGGTTAGGCCACTGTTGGAATATTGCGTGCAAATCTGGTCTCCTTCCGATCGGAAAGATGTTGTGAAACTTGAAAGGGTTCAGAAAAGATTTACAAGGATGTTGCCAGGGTTGGAGGATTTTAGCTATAGGGAGAAGTTGAATAGGCTGGGGCTATTTTCCCTGGAGCATCGGAGGCTGAGGGGTGACCTTATAGAGGATTATAAAATCATGAGGGGTGTGGATAGGATAAATAGACAAATTCCTTTCCCTGGGGTGGGTGAGTGTGGAACTAGAAGGCATAGTTTAGGGTGAGGGAGAAAGATATAAAAGAGACCTAATGGGCAACCTTTTCACGTAGAGGGTGGTACATGCATGAAATGAACTGCCAGAGGATGTGGTGGAGGCTGGTACAATTGCAACATTTAAGAGGCATTTGGATGGGTATATGAATAGGAAGGGTTTGGAGGGATATGGGCTGGGTGATGGCAGGTGGGACTAGATTGGGTTGGGATGTTTGGTTGGCATGGATGGGTTGGACCGAAGCGTCTGTTTTCATGCTGTACATCTCTATGACAGAACAAACATATCTACTTAACGAATTAAACTACAAATATATTACATAAATATTAAATAAATACAAACTTAAACTAAATTCAAATAAATTAAATAATATCTCACTACTTTATTCTATCTCACTCGTCATACCTCCAATGAGGCTCCCATCCCTGGGAGCACCATCTACGGTACCCATATTCTTTTTCCTCAGTCTCCTCCTCCCAGGGCACCACAGGCACTCATACTGATTCCCATAGTTATACCAAGGCTCTGATTAATATTGTTGATAAGTCAGCATCAATATAATTTAGAAAGGGCCTCCATGTCTTGTAAAACTGTTCCGTTTTTAGCTCCCTTACTGTAGCATTCCAGTATCTCTGGCTCTTACAACAGGACCAGTAACTGTGTAAGAGTGCCTATACTAATTTTACATTTGGAAACACCCTGATGATACTCCTCTCTTGAACTGAGCTAGCCTCTCTGGTGCCATGAGGCCTGTGTAAGATCTTCAATTGCATGACCTCTCACTCTGTTACATACTGAGATTTTCCATACATTCCCCCAGCTGTCTTCCCATACCTCCAATGAAATATTCTCTCCTAACTCTTGATTCCATGTCCTACAGAGTCCTTCCATGTTCCTCAGAGTGCAACCTTTCTGTAAATTATATAAAATACTGAGTGAAAGAGCACCTGTACACTGCAGTATTCTTTTCTCCACGTCTGATTTGTAACAGTGAACCAGGAGCATGGTTTTCCTTTGTTTATAGTTCCTTCTCTGGAAATATCGGAAAAGGTCCATATTAAACAATCCATATTTCTGACTTAGCTGACTGACAGACAGACATCGGGACCTCCCCCTCAAATAAGTCTACCTGACAGAAGATTCCCTTATTCTCCCATGCCTTAAAGCCGGAGTCATTGTCCCAGGTTTAAATCCTTGGTCTCCCAACAATGGGGTAAATGGCGAAGTATTAGACCAATTGCCCTCATCTTGCCTCATTATCCTCCAGGCTTTTACTGTATTTAAAATAATTGGACTTTTATACTGCTGGGTCACGGATTTCATCTTGTCCATGAATAATAAATTAATTAAAGGATATCTCGACTGCGAGGCTTCAATATCAAGCCAAATCAACTCTGAATTCCCCCATACACAGTCACCATCATGTGTTAACAGAGCATTTATTTGGTATTTCTTCCACTCCAGAAGATCCACCCCTCCCTCAGCCTGTGAAAACTTCAATTTAATGAATTTAATTAGAGGACGCCTGTGGCACCAAATAAAGGATCCTAGCCAACCATTGAGCCTCTGTAACATTCATCTAGGTATCAGCAACGGGAGCATTCTTATGGCGTACAGCAGGCGAGGAAGAACATTAATCTTAATCAGGGCTATTCAGTCCAGCCATGATAACGGTAACCCCACCCACCGCTGCAAGTGCTGTATTATCCTCTCCAGTAGTTGTGCATTGTTAGCTTTATACAGCTGTTGGAAGGCAGGGGTAATAGACATTCCCAAATATAAAAAACCTTCAGGTAACCATCTAAACGGGAATTGCATTCCATCCTTCAGGTTAGGCCACTCCACTAATTCCCCTACCAGCATGGCTTCTGATTTTGTAAAATTCAACCTGTAACCCGGGAAACCATTATATGCATTAATTGTTTGGATCAATCGAGGAACAGACTTCTCTGGATTGGCCAAAAACAAAAGGACGTCATCAGCATATAGTGTGATCTTATGCTTCCCCATTCCCACCCTTGGCGCTACTATTTCAGGATTCCTCCGGATAGTTTTGGCTAATAGTTCAATCACCAAGGTAAATAACGGTGGTGATAAAGGACACCCATGTCGATACCTCTCCCAATATTAAAGTTATTTGACTTAATACCATTTGTAATGACTGCTGCCTTAGGATCATTATGCAGTACTGCTACCCATCTGGCAAAGGATCCCTCCAAACCAAAGTTCTAGGACCTCAAATAGATACGGCTATTGTATCCGATCAAAAGCCTTTTCTGCATCTAGGAAGACCACCAAACCTGGAATCAATCTTTGTTGGCATACCTGTGCTGTGTTCAGTACTCTCCTAATATTGTTGGAGGAGCTACAGCCCTTAACAAAACCTTTCTGGTCGTCTTTTATAATATGGGGCAGGACCTTCTCTAACCTCAGAGCCAGCATCTTGGACAAAATTTTGAAATCTACATTCAACACCGAAATTGGTCAATATGAAGTACATTCTTCGGGGTCCTTCCCTTTCTTTCAAACGAGGGGGATATTGGCCTCCCTAAGAGTAGGCGGCAGACAATTCTGTGTGTAAGAATATTTGTACGTCCCCAGACGTGGCTCCACTAACATGTTCATAAATTCCCCTATAGAATTCAGTTGAGAATCCATCAGGCCCCAGTGCTTTGCCACCCCAGAGATGCCTTATTGCTTCCTACACTTCCTGTACTTTCAAGGTGCTTTCAAAAGGGAAGCCTGCTCCACGCTTATATTAGGGAGGTCCAGATTTTCAAAAAAGGACTGCATTCCCATTGTACTGTGTTCGACCCCCTCTGACCAATATAGCTCTTCAAAGTATTCCCTAAACTGTAGTGACGTCCTCAGGAGACAGACACGTGCTGCAACCAACAGGGTCTCTTTGTTGTCCAGTACCTCCCAGAAGCTGAAAAACTAGGCCCAGCATCTCCAAATCATTCGCGAAACCTCGCATTGATCTTTTTTAATTTGCAGGTAATCGTACCTACCTTCTCCCTAACAGAGGTAATAGACTGGGAAGCTTTTTCCCCCCTAGTCAAATAAGCCAGATATCTACCAGA
This sequence comes from Chiloscyllium plagiosum, assembly GCF_004010195.1. Taxonomy (NCBI): domain Eukaryota; kingdom Metazoa; phylum Chordata; class Chondrichthyes; order Orectolobiformes; family Hemiscylliidae; genus Chiloscyllium; species Chiloscyllium plagiosum. Next base: position 29,527,338 of record NC_057737.1, read on the forward strand.
CATATCTCTGATTTCAAACAGTCTTTGTTTAGCAAAGGAAACCTCTTTTTTAGCCACTTGTGTGTGCATTGACTCGAGAGCAACCCGGAGAGCTGTGACCCACTGAAGCCTAACCAATGACGCCTATTATAATATGTTTTCTTAGCTACCTTCAGCCGGACCTCCAGCATCCGATGCTGCTCCTCCCTCTGCCTCTTTCTAATTGTTGAATATGAAATGATCCAACCTTGTAAATATGCCTTAGTGGCCTCCCAACGCATTGCCAGATTACTAGCTGTACCTGAACTGATATCCCAAAAGGCCCTGAACTCTCTTGTAATATATTCAATGAATTTACTATCCCCTGACAAAAATGGATCCATACGCTAGTGACGTGCATCCATTCCACCACCCTTGATGTTAACATCTCAATACATTGGTGCATGATCTGAAACAGTTATATTCCCAATTTTGCATGCCAATGTTCTGTCCAAACTGTCAGTTGGCATAAAAAACATGTTAATTCATGTATGGCACTTGTGTGGGTTGGAATAAAATGTCAAGTCTCTTCCGTTAGGGTGGAGGTATTTCCAAACATCCACTAGTCCCAACTCATCACACATGAGAGTAGTCATGATTTGGAGATGCCGGTGTTGAACTGGGGTGTACTTGTTTGATTTTTAACTTTGTACACATGAGAGTAGTAAGGGTATGGAATGCTTTGTAGTAGATTCACCAACTTTAAGTACATTTAAGCCATCATTGGACAAGCATATGGACGTACATAGAATAGTGTAGGTTAGATGGGCTTCAGATTGGTATGACAGGTCGGCGCAACATCGAGGGCCAAAGGGCCTGTGCTGCGCTGTAATGTTCTATGTCCACCAACTGTTTAGACTGCGCAGGTGTACCTGCCAGGCCTTTTGGCACCCTGTCAATCTCTGGATCTATTAGGCGATTAAACACCCCTCCTATAATCATACAGCGACCTCCAAGATTCATTAATTTAGCCATTGCATCAATGAGAAATTTAAGAGGCTGCGCCGGGGGACAATATATATTCAAAGCACCGTATTCTTCTCCATGTATTAAGAATTTAATAATGATAACCTGTCCATGTTCATCCTTAATTTGTTCCGTTACCTTATCAATATGGCCACTACTCTTAGAGCTGAAGGATGAGAAAAGTATCCTGTCTTCACTAATTCCCCCCCCCAGCTGCAGTGTCGCATATTCCTTACCAGTTAGATGCATCTCCTGCAGCAGGGCAATGTCCACCCTATCATTCCTGAGGCTTGATAAGACCTTCTTTCTTTTAATAGGAGAATGGCTCCCTTTTGTATTCCAGGTGCACCACCTGAACAAATTACTAGCCATGGTCATCTAGGGCAGCTCGTGGTTTCCCAGGAGGAAGGAAATTATCTGAGGCATGACGAGTACATGGCCCTTTTTAATGAGCCACAACATGAAGGAAGGAACTTGAAAGAAAGGGGTAAAAGCTCATTTTGACATTGTAAAAGGAAATCGATACCATTCTTTTTTTGAATGATCTGATCTATTGGCTCAATGGCAAGCATTAATGCCCACTGGGACCATAAAGCTGAATTTAAAATCAGATCCATGCACATTCTCTGAGATGACAGACTGGCCTATCTAGTAACAAGAATTGTGATGGAACGCACAGTTTCTATTCTCAAGTTGATTAAAACAGTTAGCTTTCAGCTCATGCTTTATTCAATGCGTTTGTCTCCTGTTTCAAAATAGAACCGATTTATTCAGACATAATAGGAAATGTTGAAGTAGTAATATATCTATCAGTTGCTCCTCTAGACATCTTGCTTATCCTTCAGAGATTTGACCAGTATTGCCTCTTTTGTTCTCTAACTTTGAGCAAATCTATTTCTTTTACTTTAGCAAGTTTTGCAGAAATCAACTAAGGGGACATAACACGTTTCTGCTTTTCATTTTAGATATGATCTCTATAATTTGTGTGAGTGGAAGGTTAAGGCAAAGTTTATGCTAAAAGAGAATCATTGTACTGTTTGTAAAAATATGTCGACAGAGAATGCTTGGGGATTGGTCTCGATAAAACTATTGTAACTGAGCACTCACATGACAGGAAAAGTTGTAATGGCAGACAGAACTGTGAATCTTGGGAGTTCAGTTCCTGCTGACAATCCATTGACATACACCTAACATGCTCTATCATGTAGAGTTCAGATAGTCTCTCAGTTGCATCTCCTCATGCCCTGGATGAGTGATGTAGGATGATGCAGAATGAGGTTGCGCTATCAAAGATCACATAACATTGAGCTATTTTGAGTGGTGAATACATTTAATTGTTGTTGGCAAGCCTAAAGCCAGACAGGAAGATGCAATCATGATTTCTCTTATGAGTCTTAATTGATAAGTTTATTAATGTTGTAATGGCGGTACATTTTAAAATATGAAGGTGAACGATAAAAATAACTCTTAATGTTAGCAGAGACCCACAAAATGTTTGCAGTCAATTTATTCTCTTTAAATAATTCTAACATCTCATCCACTTAGGTCAACCGCTTCCTCCCTCGACACTAGATGAAAAATTGAGACTGTGGAGATGGTAATATCTAGATTATTTCCTACTTAGAGTGTTAACGTGGTATCAAACTTATGCATTGATAGATTCCAGACATAGCAACACTCGAATAATCTGTTTTAGCTCTTATTGTTGTGGATTAAATATTGGTTAAATGTAAGAGATACTGGCCTGATGTTTGAATCTTTTACATGTGTGGAATTTTCTTGCATCTGTTTTGAAGGAGGGTTAAGACCTCAGCTTAGCATCTTAGTCAAAAGATGACTTCCTCTTTCAACCCTCCCTCGGAATTCACTGCAATACTAGGCAGTAGTAAGCCATGTCTTTTCAATGGGCCTTGAAGCCATGACCTCATGGCATGGAGGTAAGGGTACTACCACCAAGCCGAGGCTAAAAACGGCAAGGAATAGCAGTCTAAACTTAATAGACACAGAAGAGAAATTCATTAATTGAAATGCTTAATTTTTTGATTGTATGAATGAAGTAGAACAGACCATAAAAAGGCAGTGGAATTTTGTGGTACTATAAATAATGCATTTAACCAAAGCAGGTGACATTGCTCTAGATGCAGCTTTGGACATTCTATTATGGGAAGAAGTTTGAAACCATTCAGAATATGCATCATGATACTGGGACAATTTCTACTGAAACAGATGTGGTCAAAGGCGATAATTGTTGTTTTGTTTGGAAGTTTATTTTGAGTTAGCAAAAGGTGATTTCCTAACTTGTGGCGAAATTAGCCATTTAACATTGCTCTAGAGAGTGGCACGGTGGCTCAGTAGTTAACACTGCTGTCTCTCAGCGCCAGGGACTGATTCCAACCTCAGGTGACTGTGTAGAGTTTTATCCACATTGTCCGTATAACTGCGTGGGTTTCCTCTGGGTGCTCTGGTTTCCTCTCACAATCCAAAGATCAGCAAGTGAGTTGAATTGGCCGTGCTAAATTGCCCATAGTGTTCAGGTAGGTTAGGTACATTATTCAGGGGTAAATATAGGATAGTCTGGTTTTATTTTTAGATTACTTAGTGTGGAAACAGGCCCTTCGGCCCAACAAGTCCACACCAACACACAACCCATCCATACCCCTACATTTACCCCTTCACCTAACACTACGGGTAAATTAGCATGGCCAATTCACCTGACCTGCACATCTTTGGACTGTGGGAGGAAACCAGAGCACCCGGAGGAAACCCACGCAGACACGGGGAGAATGTGCAAATTCCACACAGTCAGTCGCCTGAGGCGGGAATTGAACCCGGGTCTCTGGCGCTGTGAGGCAGCAGTGCTAACCACTGGTAGGGGAATGGGTCTAGGTGGATTAGTCTTTGGAGGTTCTATATGGACTTGTTGGGTCAAATGGCTGTTTCCACACTGTAGGAATTTTATGATTCAAGAGAGTGAACAAGCATCTTAGGAAAATTGTTTTTACTTGAAGTTTATTGGACCTTGATGGCTTTCCTAAAAGAAATGTTTGAGGTCTAGACCATGCAGTTTTGAATGGAAAAGTTAGTAAATACTTGAAGCAAAGGAAGATGCAAAGCTGGGGAAAGAGAGTAAAACAACAGGATTCATTTTGTGTTCCCTCTGGCAATTAGCACAGTTAATCTTGCTCTGCCATACAAATGGGGAGATGTCATTTGGCAGCCATCCAGCACTCCATCCAATTGTCACAAAATCAAGAACTGTCTATGAAAACAAAGCCTTGCATTTATATATCACCTTCCATCATCACTGAAAATCCAAAATGGGCGAACAGCTACTGAAGATCTTTTGAAGTGTAGCCAGTGTGGTAGGAAACATGGAACCAAATCAACACATGATACCTTCCAACAGTCACAGAATAATGAGCAGGTAATCAGTTTCTTCTGATGTTGGTTAAAGGATAGATGTCAGCTATAAATGACACTAGGTTTAAACCTTTCCTGATCATCTAAGCAATGCTATGAATTGTTTTGTTTCTCTTTAGAGGGCAGATGGAACTCAGTTTAATGTTTCAGACTGTGTCAGTTCTGCACTGACTGACTACCCTAAATCTTTGTGCTGAAGTTTCTGGAGTAGGACTTAAATCCACAACCTTCTGACTTGGAGACTACAATTGACAATGAAGTATCATCCAATTAGATAATGAGTCTTTTTGCTTTCCAATTGGTGTAGGAAAGCGGTGCTTTTCAATGATGGATGTATTGGCCAATTATTGTCTGCCATGTGGGAACAAATCATGTGAATGTACCTCCACGAATAGATCTAATGACAATTGGCAACCCTATCACCACAGCCTGTCATGATAGCACTTTGAGATTGTGTGATGATTCATCAGAATGCACTCCTTTTAAGTTAAGTCTGGGTCTGGTCAGTTCATAAGACATGTGTGTTTTTCCAGTTGGAATGTGTTCACTGTCCTCCTTGACTCTCCTGAGTATGTTATTAAATATTAAAAATGATATGAATCACCCCTGTTGACCTTGTCTTTTCTGTCATATTGTGGTTCCATCAAAGTCTAGAGCTGGAGGATATCCTGGTGCTGCCTCATGGCTCATTGGAATCAGTATAAGACCAGAATTTCAGTGGTTGGTGTGAGGTCCTGAAGTGTCTTACAAAAATGCACTAGCAGGAACAGGTTCCTGCAGCACATGCCAAAATTAATTTTCCAAGGCCAGGGAAGAATAAGGACAAGTGACATTCTTCCTCATTTGGCATTTTTATCTCAAATCATTTTATGAAAGCATTTGTTATTAGAAAACCAGTAGGAGGCAGATAAAATGTAGGCTCAGTTATTCCAGTTATGCGTCTGGTGTGCAAGCTATTGTATAAGCTTAGAGATGCACTAAGGGTCTAAATGAGCTTTTGAGTCATTATCTTATTAAAAATGCATTGCTACAGAATGCTTAAAAACTGTAAGTTAATAATGCAAGAATGACTCCAAGCAACATGTATCTGAAGAAAAATGGCTACACCAATAGAGAGATTTTGACAATTTATCTATTACTGATATGAAATAAAGTTTTAAATATCTTTAACAGAGTTCACTATGATAAAACAAAACAAAATCCTGAGAAGGCCAATCCACACATTTAAATCTATTCAAGCACCTAACCCCTATTAAAACAAACGTTTATATTTATAACCCAACAGCTAAGAGAAGTTAATCCTTTAAAAACCCCTCTGAGCTGTCAATAAAAGTTATAATCCCCAAATTATAGCACATGGCATAATGTCAGCAAGCCAGCCCTTGAATATGGTAGTACAGATTTTATTTACTCTCACAGAATCAGACGCATAGTTCTCTTCATTTTTAACAGGCATGGGGATTTAAAGCCTTGACAGCTTGAAAATTCTATGTACCTTATCTACCCTTCAAGAACATTAGTCCTCACTATAAAGTTGTGGAACATACACTGTGGAGTTCAAGCCATTCTTGGAGCAAAGCTCATGCCTGCTTGTTTTGTGCACAAAAGTTAAGTGGCTCAGCCATTTTGTAATCTGCCTGTGTATTTCAAACTCTGTCCCTTTCCCCAGCCAGTGAAAATGGGACCTCTTGGAAATTTGGGGGCAGGGTTATGGGAACCCCATTGACATTTTAAAGGTAGATGTATCCCTTAATGTCTGACCCTCGAAAATGACAGCAAAAAATCTGGAAAGAAACTCAGCAAATCAGACAGCATCTGTGGAGTGAACTGGATTAAAATTTCTGTTTTAGACTTTTACAGTATGCTAAATCACTGTGTTGCCAACCAATTTGACCACAGGTGGCTCTACAGCTTTGAGTTGTACACATGTGCACACTTGTAGTTGTATATTCCCCTCCATTGGCTTGGAACAGTGATGAGAAAGTGAGGTCTGCAGATGCTGGAGATCAGAGCTGAAAATGTGTTGCTGGAAAAGCGCAGCAGGTCAGGCAGCACCCAGGGAACAGGAGAATCGACGTTTTGGGCATAAGCCCTTCGAAGGGCTTATGCCCGAAACGTCGATTCTCCTGTTCCCTGGATGCTGCCTGACCTGCTGCGCTTTTCCAGCAACACATTTTCAGCTCTGGAACAATGATGCTTGTTGAAGTGTGAGATCGAATTTGGAACATTCTTCATCCAATGATGGTACCCGCTGAGCAGAGGGAATGGGAGAGCAGTCTCAAACCTCCAGGGCCCAGGGATAGAAAAATTCCCTGGACAATAACTTCAAATGGGACTTGGCTCAATAGCAGCCCATTTCTTTCTCAACATTGGGAGCAACAAGTTGCATTTCCCGACGTCGTTCTGGATGTCAAGCGGAGACTCTTGCTCGTGAATGAGAAAAGGCCTATTAACTCGAATTATAGCTCATTATCACCATTTTTACGACTTCATCTCAACTCACTAAGATATAGGTTCCCATTCTGCCACTCACAAATAGAAATAAGATATTAAGAATTCCTGACATGAAACTCAATGTGGGTACCTGGTAACTCTACTTTGAACACCTGGCAATGGCTTCTCAGGGCGCACTCCATGCAGCTTCTGTCTGGTTGGATTTTATTTACTTTTCTTGCTTGTAAATAAAAGTTACCCTTTTGAATCATTTGAAGTGTGTGATGGTCCCACAATGAAAAATGATAAGCTGATGGGCTACAGTGAGCATTGGGGATTTGAGAGGACAGAAAAATGGGATGTGGCTAAAGATTGGTGAGTTATGCGGCCTGGCATTTAGCCAAACATTCAATGAGATCATGGTTGATCTGACAAAGCCAAGAATACCATTGGACCCTGTGGAAAAAATTCACACTTCCAAGTTTAATCATCTCCCTGATGAAATGCTTGACATCCGCTACAATTCAAATCCCAAGAAATGCCATCTATTCTCAGAAGCTACCAAATCCTGAGCCTCTTCTTTGACTCACTGCGAACAACACCAAACGAAATCTGCTTTACTGATGAATTTTGTGACTTAGCTACTGTCTGTATTGTCACTCGATTGTGTAACATGGTTGAAATGTTTCCAGATTTTCTCCACACACCCCCAGTCATCTGGTATTTATCCAAGCTTATTTATAGACTCCACTGAACCTTCACTATCTTGCAATTGCACGGACCTCGACTCCTATCTGATGGTTTCGATTTATAAGAAATTTAGCTACAGGCGCTTAAACAAAAAGAAATATTGTGACAGGGGAAGCATTTAAGTTGGAGGAGGCAGCCCAGGCTGTTTATTACTTCGGCCCGTATCACCTGTGATGACCCCAGAGAGTGTAAACTATCGATCACTTGTCACTCAAGGCATTCAGCAGATTGCATTGACAAAGCTTGTCAGGCCTCTAATAGTAGGGTTAGCTGCTCCAGCCTTGGCCCAGGAGAAAACTCAACAGAAGCCTATTACTCGACAGCTTTTAACCATTATAGAACTGCAGAAATGGAACAGCAAGCGGAATGTAGTAATTTCATCTGTTCAAGCTCCCCAATCGAGCCAGCCCAATCTGCTTTTGTGTTTCTCAGGCTCACTGTACAAGAAAGTACATTTTTAAAGAGACAATGCCGTCAGTAATTTTCTTAAACAATGCACGTGAAATAGTTCAAGCTTGACATTGGGACTTCCAGCTGAAATTCACACAGCTTAAGCCATTATGGAAACACATGCAGTTAAGAGTGCTACTGCTGTTAGATATTTCTTAAACTGCTCCAGTAATCACTTCTTTTCCCTTCTAAGCTGAATGGCAATGCTGTAATGTTCAGCTTGTCCAATTTTATCTTCCTGTTCTAGTTTGAGCTTTCTTTGGTTTTCTGGTCTGGCTCTTCCTAGAAGAAAATTGGCAAGATTCCCAGCACCTAATGAGCACCAGTCACTTGTGAGACACATTGGAGGTTAGTGGCAAAAGGGAGCGTCAGACACACTGGTGGAACTACAAGAATGTCTGTGATACGTCTCAGACTGTTTTTGGAACTGCTTCCTGCATTTAAGGACCAGTTTCAGACATTCACCACTGAACGCATGCTGAGTGTAAGCAGCAAAGCATTCAAATATGAGTGTCAAATACCACTCTCATTTGTAAGCAGCTTTTCACTGATTTCAGGTGAAAAGTGCAGGGCGTCCATTTACATGCCTGCTTGAAAATCACATCAGGTGACTGCTGCTATTGTTCCTCTTCACAATAATTTGACCAACTGTTGGGAATTGCTCTAGTTTTCAACTTGCTGCTTGAAGATGAGGAGGAACCTTGTTAATATTATAGTAATTCAAAGACACCATTTCAAAAAAAAGTGTATAAATCTGTACATTATTATCTGTTCACCTTCTCATTATGACTTCTTTGTTGTTTCTTCCTATTTTTTTTTTGATAATTAGTATTTTCTGGTTTTACTGATTTAACTTTAATTTTCTGCTTGTAAAATTAAAAGCTAAGCTTGAGCTCTTTTGCATCTCTGTTTCAATAGTCATTTTGGAGATCTGAGCAATATTAAGGAGGGAAAAAATGTAATTTGACTAGTGAAAAGTGACTCCAAAGAGCCTTTCAGCCAATTGTATGACAATGATCTAAAGGCAGACTTCACTGGGACATGAGAAACATCACATCGCCTCATGCACAATATGCCACACTATCCACTTCATAGATGGCAAGAAAGTAGAACCTGAGGATATCAATTTAAATGACTGCATTTAAATTTAAATGGATTTTTTCCTCCTCCTCTGCTGAGAGTGATAAAGTTTTTGAATAATCTGTCAAGTAGAGAATTAGAGACCAAATCATCAGATGTGTTCGAAGTATCATTTGAAGATAAAAAGGACAATTAAAGTACCAGAAAGATGGGCTTTGATAGGCCAAAAGCCCCTTTCTCATCCTTAACTTCCTTGACTTTTCTTCCATCTTTGTGCCTCTATGTTAATATGCTTAGTCTGCAGAGTTTGGCTTTGCATATCTTTTAATGTTTTTGTATCTCCCCAGCTTTGCTTAACAGTGACTATGTATGACCTAAAAGCAAGATGAAATATGCTTCTGAATCTTATGAGTTGTCCTTTCTGGATTGGGTTTCTGCTAATGATTTAAGTAACCCAGCTGTTTCTGTGGACAGCTGGGCAGTAAATTAATGGAAGGGTCAGGAGAAAGGAAGATTGTCATTTGTTTCAGTGGATGTCTTGTTTTACTGCAGTACTTTCATTGGAGTGATTTCCCCAAGTGTTCATATGAGTTTCTTTCCCCACTTTATTTGTCCCTCTCAGAATTTATTCGATATATTCTTGAATTGCTTAAGCATCCCCAAAGGTCTATTTTATTTCTTTGACGAGCTTTCAGAGTTTGATAACTGTTGTGATATTATAAAATGTTCAAACCCAGATGTCATCAGCAATCGATTTGCAGCTGATATTTTTCAAGAAAGTGAGAGTACTGGCCAGCTGCAAAGTACAAATGCCTGCAAAGAAACATAGTCAGTATTAGAGATGAATCAGTGCAAAATACTTAAAAATGTACATTATATTGTTACATTCATATTATTTGTAGTTGAGATACTTGATAACTTGCACTTTCAAATTAGCAAAGGGATTATCTCTAGATTGCAGTTCAGATTGCACATGAGGTTCTGGTTGCACCTGAATGCCGACAATACACAGAGCTACCTTACCACCATCTCTCTTGACTCTTTCACACTTGGCAAGGTTGCCAAACTGCCTGTCTAACATTCAGCATTAGATTAGAAGATATTTTTGCCAATTTAATATTAGTAGTACTGAAGCTAGTTTTTTGTTTTCAACTCCACATTTTGTCCTTCCCTCGACGACTATCTGAGGTTGAACCAGAAATTTCATACTTGATACTGAGATGAGTTTTGCAATTGCTCCATCACAAATACCATCTATTTCTAGGTCTGATTTTAATCATTCCACCATTGCCTCAACCCTAAATTCTGGAATCCTTAAACTTCCCCATCTTTCTCTTTCCCACTTTAAGATTCTTATAGTCATACAGCACAAACAGATTCTTCAGTTCATCCAACGTATGCCAGCCATAATTCCCAACTAGACTAACCCCACCTGCTTGCACTTGGCCCGCATGCCTCCAAACACCTTTTATTCATGTATTTATCTAAATGTCTTTTTAATCTTTTAGCTGTATCTGCATCCACAACTTCCTCTGGGAGTTCATTCCACTCTGTGTTTCAAAAAAAGCCCTTCATATATTTTTAAATCTTTCCCCTCTCACCTTAAAAATATACCACCCTAGTCTTGAAATCCCCCAACCTAGGGAAAAGACACCTGTTATTTACCTTATCTATATCCATCATGATTTTATAACCTTTATAAGATCACTCATCGACCTCCTACACCCGAGTGAAAAATTTCCAGCCTATCCAGCCTCTCCTCATAACTCAAACCCTCCATTCCTGGCAACATCCTGTAAATCTCTTCTGAGCCCTCTTCAGCTTAATAATATCCTTCCTCTAATAAGCTTCTCCTTATAAATGTATCCGTTCAATCAACATTTTGTTCATCTGTCCTAATATCAGTGTTATGTGGCTCAGACTCAAAGTTACCCTCTAATACTTGGATGAAATAACTCTGGAATTATATTTCATTATATTTATGGTGCTCAGATAAATGTAAATTGTTTTATAACTCTATGTAACTGTATCACTGCAAGGGATCTAACTCCCTTGAATTAAATCAAAGAACACAAGTTTATATGCTAAAATGTGTTAATCTTGACCATCTGCATCGAGTCATAGAGATGCACAACACAGAAACAGACCCTTTGGTCCAACTCGTCCATGCTGACCAGATATCCTAAATTAATCTAGTCCCATTGCCAACATTTGATCCATATCCCTCTAAACCCTCCCTGTTGATAGTCCCATCCAGAGTCCTTTTAAATATTATAATTGTACCAGCTTCCATCACTTCCTCCGGCAGCCCGTTCCATACACGTACCAGCTTCTGCGTGATAAAGTTGCCCCTTAGGTCCCTTTTAAATCTTTCACCCCTCACCTTAAATCCATGCCCTCAAGAGTTTTGGCCTCTCCCACCAAAGAGAAAAGATCTAGACTATTTACCATATCCATGCCCCTCATTTTAAAAACCTCAATAAGGTCATTCCTCAACCAGATCATGCCTCCAAACACCTGGAAAATAGCAGAGAAAGAGAAAAATGGCTGGGCAAAGGAATGGGTAATGGTCAGCCTGGGAGAATGAAAGCTGCTACTGGAAATTATTAGTGACTGACAATGGATTGTTTGTCAAAGTAGCTGATGTGATGACAAGGCCTAGTGTGTAGGAGTTGGGTAAGAATAAAGGAGAAAGTGCTCATGCCCTAAAATTATTGAACTCAATATTGATTCCATCACAAACAATTCAGTACAGGAGATGAACATGAATATTAAGTAAAATAATTTCAATACCTGGATGCGGAGCAGAAATACTTGAAAAACAACAACCTTGTAGATATCTCATGGTGCTTCTTAGAGCAAGTATTTGGTGTGTCATGTCATCCAGCACTGGAACCTCACATGCAGCATGAGATTTTCTACAAGTTTCACAATTTTACATGAAAAGTTCAGGAAGTAGTAAAAATGTGCAAATTCTGATTCAAGATTTTACTTCAAATCATAAAATCAAAAAGCGTCCGACAGGAATCAAATGGGAACAAATAGAATGAATTGGATATTAATTTATGTTGTGCAATAGAATAAAATGGGTAGTAGTGCATTGGCAGCACATTTGAAGTAATTGTAAACTAAAATTGGGTAGATTACCAATCAAACTGCAATATTATCCAGTATTATTGCAATGTGTTAGTGCAGAACCAACATATTCAGTACAGAAGTTTCATAACTACTATGCAGTGTTATCGGAGAGAGAGGGGAATGATTCACTGTGAAACAGTAAGGAAAGATTGAGCAGCATGGGGGTGGGGCATAAAATACTGGCATGGCAACCCCTCTACCCATGGCAAACCAAGACTCAGAGATATTTCAACCACCCTTGTGACTTTTGAGCTTTTCTAACTCATTAATATTATCCCAAAGTGCCTCAACAAATCACCAAGCCTAATCATCAATGAAAGGCAGACACAACATGGAACGGCTGTGAGCCTCAGCTGTGGAGAAGTACTTGGCCCCTGTCAGTGAATTCTGCTCGAAGGCCTGACAAGATTGTACTTGAGTGGGTCTCTTCAGTGATATTTTTTTCAAACCAAAGGTTATCTTGCTTTTTAGATTTAAAGCACTTAGCTGGATACCTTAATTATCCAAATCTGTTCACTTTGCACACTTAATACCCAGTTGAGCGCCCCATAACAACATAAGCGAAGCTGTTAAACAGTTGACCAGATTTGGATGCCTGAATTATAGTTGCAGTGCAACCCCTGTATCCATGGAATCGTCTTCTGCGGTTTCAGTTACCGCAGCCCGAACATAATATAGGGAACCTTCCAGGACCAGGGGGCTGCCGGGAAGGTAAATGTCCCATTTAAATGAAAGGATTTGCGACTCTCTGCGGTTTTGGCTTCCACGGTAGGTCTTGGAATGTATCCCCTGCGGGTATGGGGAGACTACTGTATTTCTAATTAAAGCTCTGACTGGCATTGGTGGATGATAGTCAGAAACATTGTTAGCCTTTTTGGAAGTAGAAACAGGAACATTGCACCAGTCAATGACTTCATCTGAGTTTCTGACAGCCTCTCAACAACTCCCAACTGACGTTATTGTCTGTAGTAATGCAGATGTAAATTTTGATCATCAAATTTCGTGTGTTCTTTTAAAAAAAAAACAAAATGCATTGCCCTTTAAGAATAGAGGTCTGGAAATGTGCACAAACGTACCTGGATGCAAGAGTGTATAGGTAAGTATTATATAGCAGGAATATAACTTCTACTCTTATTGTGCAATCAAAATCTTAAAGATGGAAATACTTGTTTATTAAGAAATGCACAAATTTTGTACCAGCCTGGTCCAGGTTGAATGTCTGCAGCAAATTTCAATGGTTCTATATACTGGAAATTTTGCCAATGTACTAGCACACAATTCCTAGTGGAAAATGAATGGCAATAAAAACAGAAATGATCGTCTAAGTGAGCAGTAAAGAGTACAGTTTTACAGGGACTGGCTGCCCCCTGAGATGTGACTTGGCATTTGAACGCATGCTGAAATGAGTACAAGTGAAAGCTGATATTGGAGTAATGACTTTGTGGTGCAGACATGGGAATAATTTAATTAATTGCACAGAAATTTCTTTAATGAACAGTTATGCTGTAATAAGAATGAGGTCGAACAACAGAATGTGTTTCAGCAGTTAATGGCCTCAGACAGCTGCAGTTTTGGACGAGTTCCCGTTTTGGTTTTCCGCAGGTTTGAAGGAAAGATGCAGGGCTGGGTTTGTCAGTTCATGGCAAGCGAGTGTGAGGGATAAAAATTATAAGCACCATCCTTGTGAAGGGACAAATGTTGTCAAGTACTTCATTATTTTCTTTATTTTGGCTGGTCTTAAATTTTCCAAAGGGTTGCCATGTTTTCATGTCACTATTTATCAAACCAGTCTGAGTGACTTTATGAAAAGCCAACCCACATTTTCTGCCTGTTTTTGCTGTGGTCTTTTGTTCACGGAAGGCATCAGTAAATCCATGTAGTTTGAATGTCTTTTATAAATTAACATCTTCTAGTGCAGGAATGCAATATTCAATCTATTTTTTTTCAAATAAAACTTGTAGTTAGAGACAATAACTCATTAAACCTGTTGACCACAATCTTTGTTGTTATATGTGGAGTCACATCTTCCAGTGCCTTCCTTTGCTAACGCTTTAAGAGTTTGTGTAATTATTGGCAGCACATCTGGATTGAATGGCAAGATTCCATGCCTATGCTATGATGGGAGGTCCTCTGGCATCCACCAGCTTCGCATGACTAGAAACAACCTGCCAATGCAGGGCTGTTAAGGCCAAATCAATATGCCAGCCATTCTCCATTTGGTTTCCTGTGCAATGGTGATAAGCTAGATTTTAGGAAGTTTTAGGGATTTTAGGGATCCAGGATAATCTCTTACTTTGGACTTCAGTCTATCTGGAGGTCATTTGGTGTGCCTCACTCCAATCTTACAGGACATCCTTTGCCATCTCTTGACCTGTAAGATGCACAATAAAGTTTCCATTTCCTCTAATGTCAATCAAACAGTCTTACCATTAGTGACAGTTATGGAAGGAGATTGGCAAAACCGTCAAAGAAATCTGTGACCATTGCAACCAATGACATTACATTGAAAAGCTGTGAGGTAAAAACAATGACTGCAGATGCTGGAAACCAGATTCTGGATCAGTGGTGCTGGAAGAGCACAGCAATTCAGGCAGCATCCGACGAGCAGCAAAATCGACGTTTCGGGCAAAAGCCCTTCATCAGGAATAAAGGCAGAGAGCCTGAAGCGTGGAGAGATAAGCGAGAGGAGGGTGAGGGTGGAGCTAGGCAGGTCGGACAAGTCCAGACA
>NC_057737.1:29543032-29547184 GCF_004010195.1 Chiloscyllium plagiosum
CTCCTCCTGGGAGCAGATACGGCGTAGGCGGAGGAATTGGGAATACGGGATGGCATTTTTGCAAGAGGTAGGGTGGGAAGAGGTGTAATCCAGGTAGCTGTGGGTCGGTGGGTTTGTAGAAAATGTCAGTGTCAAGTCGGTCGTCACTAATGGAGATGGAGAGGTCCTGGAAGGGGAGGGAGGTGTCAGAGATGGTCCAGGTAAATTTAAGGTCAGGGTGGAATGTGTTGCTGAAGTTGATTAATTGCTCAACCTCCTCGCGGGAGCACGAGGTGGCGCCAATGCAGTCATCAATGTAGCGGAGGAAGAGGTGGGGAGTGGTGCCGGTGTAATTACGGAAGATCAACTGCTCTACGTAGCCAACAAAGAGACAGGCATAGCTGGGGCCCATATGTGTGCCCATGGCTACCCCTTTGGTCTGGAGGAATTGGGAGGATTCAAAGGAGAAATTGTTAAGGGTGAGGACGAGGTCGGGCGAACGAATGAGAGTGTCGGTGGAGGGGTACTGTTGGGAACGTCTGGAGAGGAAAAACCGGAGGGCTTGGAGGCCCTGGTCATGGCGGATGGAGGTGTAGAGGGATTGGATATCCATGGTGAAGATGAGGCATTGGGGGCTGGGGAAATGGAAGTCTTGGAGGAGGTGGAGGGCGTGGGTGGTGTCGTGAACGTATGTGGGGAGTTCCTGGACTAGGGGGGATAGGACAGTGTCGAGGTAGGTAGAAATGAGTTCAGTGGGGCAGGAGCATGCTGAGACAATGGGTCTATGCTCTAGGCATTAATAGCAGAAACGATATATCAAACATGGCCAAAGAGGAAATTTGTGTTTTTTATTCATATGGTTGGAAAACCAGTTATAGTTTGATATTGAGGACAACAATTCATTAAGTGGCATCAACTGATGCAATGTAAAAGGCTGTGATTCTACCAGGAATAGATCTCCCATGGCAGGAGATCATGGTATGGGTGGTGGTCTGACTATGGTGGGCACAGCCACAATTTGAGCTGTTTCCCATCTCCCACTTGTGGAGCAGGTGGCTCCACTTTCTCTGGCCGCCCTGTCCTCAAGCGGTTGAGGTTTGCCCAGACGTTTTAATGGAAACTGAGATCTGAGACTTCATCACTTGGGTCAGTTACCAGGTGGTGTTTGAGGTTAACCACAGGGTACACCATTAAGATGTGAGGCTATCGTCTGGAGTTCCAGTGGGGCTGTGTGATATCAGAAGGATGCGTAGATTTGTATTGAGGTGCTGTGTCAATCGGAGTGCTTCTTTCGCCATCAGCCATCTTTGAGGAGGACTTTTGTTTCTCTGCAGATATTAGGTGGCTTCATGTGTGCTGGTACTGAATGCCACTTGAGCTATGTTGGTGTCAATGTCCTGGGAATTAACCTCATGACTGCCCAGAGGTATTTAGCAACTGTGAATTGTGCAGCTCCTTAATCATGTTAGACACTGCTGTGGTGAAGCAGAATTGTAATTGGCTCTCCAGCCAATTTCCAAACACAAACTAATGAGTTGGGTGCAAGTGTAGGCCAATTGGTCCCTTGAGGTGGATCTGCCAATTGGTAAGATCATGACTGTTCTGATTGTAACCTCAACTCCTCCTTCCTGCCTACCACTGATACCTTTTGACTCCCTTCTCAGTTAGGAATCAATCTACTCTGCCTTATAGATATTTAAAGACTCCACCACCATTTGTAGTCTCAGGAAGAGAATGCCACACACTGTGACACTAAGAGAAAATAAATTCTCATCACCTCCATTTTGAAAGGGAGGCCTTTTATTATTAAAGTTTGTGTCCTAATCATTCTCATAACTGGAAACTTCCTTGTGTCATCTGCCCAAGAGAATGCCACACACTGTGACACTAAGAGAAAATAAATTCTCCTCATCTCCATTTTGAAAGGGAGGCCTTTTATTATTAAAGTTTGTGTCCTAATCATTCTCATAACTGGAAACTTCCTTGTGTCATCTGCCCTGTCAAATTTCCAGAGGCTTATGAATGTTTTAATAATGTCAATTCTGTAGAGAATTTTACACTTAAAATTTAAATTGATGCAACTCCTATCTTAGTACCAGATGTCTTTTAATGTCCTTGGATAGTCCATGAAGGTTTGTGACCAAAGCAGAATGTTGGAGGAACTCAGCAGGTCTGGCAGCATCTGTGTGGAGAGAGACACCGAAGTAATGCCTCGTGAAAGACATAACTTCTTCAGAACTGAGAATCTGGGGACATTTCAGACTTCCATTCGAATAACTTTCTCAGTACCTTTTCTCTAGGTATTATAATTGATTTAAATACTTCATTCCCTTTACTTTTTGACATACAGTTACTTATCATATGTTATTTGACTCTTTGAGGTTGAGAGCAGCAATCCATTCAGTGGCATCAACTGATGCAATGTAAATGGCTGTGGTCCACCAGGAATGGATCTCCCATGGCAGGAGATTATTTTATGGTGGTCTTCCATGGTGAAGACAGATTAAAAAAAACTGTTCAATTCATTTGCCCTTGCCATGTTTTCCATTGTACTTTCTCTGGAGGACCAGTAATTGTTGTTCTTAAGTATCTATAGAAACTCTTTCTATCTGTTTTTATACTTATAGCTTGCTTTCTCTCATACTTGAATTTCCCTTTTTTAGTTTGAATTAAATTGAATTAAATTAGCTTTATTGTCACATGTACTCACATGAGAACAGTGGAAGGCTAACAAGTCACCACTTACATCACCATCTTAGATACAAAGCAGAAAAATAAGGAAAGCAAAGTTTAAAAATGTTAAGCATTAGAGTCCTTCTTACTAAAAGTAGAAAAACAAAGAAACACAGTTAACAGATCAACGTCACACTCCATAAGCACCTGGCCATGCTGGACTCTCACTCCTTACAAGAACTTGACCTTCCCCACCACCATCACCCTGGGCAGCTTGCTCTCACTGCCCTGCAGCCTGTTCCTGGAACTGCCACTGTCAACCACCTTGGGCTCCTCCTGCTCTCACCACCTTGAGGTGCCTGCTCCTGCTCTCACCACCGAGGTGCCTGCTCCTGCTCTCACCACCTTGGCCTGCCCACTCCTGCTCTCACCACCTTGAGGTGCCCGCTCCTGCTCTCGCCACCTTGAGGTGCCTGCTCCTGCTCTCACCACCTTGAGGTGCCTGCTCCTGCTCTCACCACCTTGGCCTGCCCGCTCCTGCTCTCACCACCTTGGCCTGCCCACTCCTGCTCTCACCACCTTGAGGTGCCCACTCCTGCTCTCACCACCTTGAGGTGCCTGCTCCTGCTCTCACCACCTTGAGGTGCCTGCTCCTGCTCTCACCACCTTGGCCTGCCTGCTCCTGCTCTCACCACCTTGAGGTGCCTGCTCCTGCTCTCACCACCTTGGCCTGCCCACTCCTCTCACCATCTTGAGGTGCCCGTTCCTGCTCTCGCCTCCTTGGGCTGACAGCTCTTGCTCTCGCCACTGGCGATTCTGTCTTCTTTCATTGTTGCCACTGAAAATGAATGAAGATGAAAGAGAAAAGAGAGAAGGATGTGGCAGGCCTTGTGCTGGGAGTGGACAGGTCCAGGAGCCGCGGAATGCTGCCTATCTTGCCACTGCTGCCGTCTTGTGCAGAAGGAGATGTGCAGGCAAGTTGGATTAGCCATGGGAAATGTAGGGATAGGATAGGAGTGGGTCTGGGTGGGAGGATTGGAGTGGACCTGATGGGCCCAATGGCCTGTTCCACACTGTAGGGATTCTATGCAATTTTTAAAAGTCATTTTTGTCTGCTTTCTATATTGCCCAATCTACTGACTTGCCACCATGAGATTTAGAGCTGAAAATGTGTTGCTGGAAAAGCGCAGCAGGTCAGGCAGCATCCAGGGAACAGGAGAATCGACGTTTCGGGCATAAGCCCTTCTTCGGGAATGAGGAAAGTGTGCCCAGCAGGCTAAGATAAAAGGTAGGGAGGAGGGACTTGGGGGAGGGGCGTTGGGAATGCGATGGGTGGAAGGAGGTTAAGGTGAGGGTGATAGGCCGGAGTGGGCTGGGAGTGGAGAGGCCAGGAAGAAGACTGCAGGTTAGGAAGGTGGTGCTGAGTCCGAGGGATTTGACTGAGACAAGATGGGGGGAGAGGAAATGACGAAACTGGAGAAATCTGAGTTCATCCCTTGT
>NC_057737.1:29548077-29568878 GCF_004010195.1 Chiloscyllium plagiosum
GAAAGAGGTCAAGGTGAGGGTGATAGGACAGACTGGGGTGGGGGCGGAGAGGGAAAGAGAAGTTGTTCAGGGTGAGGACCAGTTCAGTCAGTCGAAGGAGGGTGTCAGTGGAAGGGTACTGGTTGGTACGGCGGGAAAGGAAGAAGCGGAGGGCTTTGAGTCCTTCGTGATGGGGGATGGAGGTGTACAAGGACTGGATGTCCATGGTGATGATCAGGCGTTGGGGACCGGGGAAGCGAAAATCATGGAGGAGGTAGAGGGCATGGGTGGGGTCCCGAACGTAGGTGGGGAGGTCTTGGACTAAGGGGGACAGGACCGTGTCGAGGTAGATTTAGTCTCATCTTGACCTGGGTTGCACTATTATGGAATGTACTATATAGAGTCGAGAGCGATGCTAAGACATTTTGGAGTCAGGTCGTTGGTGAATGTTTGGACATGAGGAACAGGCATGAAGTTCTTCCCTGACTTTCACCTTGTTCAGGTAGCCAGTTGAAATGACAGTCTTGGTAGTGTTCATTTGAAGTCTCTCTTTTGTGAAGTAGGATTCTAAAGGGCATAGATTTTTAGTCTTTGAAGGAAGGAATTAATCTGCAGTGACTGCATGCAAATAGATTGCTTGGACAACTCACTTTACAGTTTAAATCAAAATTGTCCAGAACCACTTCCATGGTTTATTGATGTACCACATCAATTCCTAATGAAACCCAGGATGTTCCTGTGAGATAGTACTCTCAAGCATTGGGTTAGAATTGGATAACACTATGATAGCATAATTTTCTTCAAGTCATAATGCCTTGATTGCAACTTAACAACAAGATGCACATTTGCCATTTTTTTATTGAGATTAAAAAATCGCCATAAAATATTGATTGTCATTAGGATGAAGCTTTAAAGCAGTAATAAAGTTAAATAGTTCACAAGATAAATTGCAGCATAAGGAACAAAGTTCTTTATCTGTTTTGTTACAGTAAATCATTATTGAAATAAATTGTACAGTTTATAGAGAAATCATTTTTAAATTGCAATGATGTACATTTCTTGAGTTAATTAACTATCTGGTGTAGATCACGGCCACTATTAACTTAAGCAAGTCAATCAAATTGTGTTACTTAAAGAACGGTATGGAGATGCTGAGGTTTTGTTTGAACAAGGTATATGCAAAACTATCATTCATGAAGAAGTAGTTGCCTGATTGATCTGGGTAACTATTTAAACTTTG
Source organism: Chiloscyllium plagiosum (assembly GCF_004010195.1). NCBI lineage: Eukaryota > Metazoa > Chordata > Chondrichthyes > Orectolobiformes > Hemiscylliidae > Chiloscyllium > Chiloscyllium plagiosum. The sequence goes on from NC_057737.1 coordinate 29,549,297, forward strand.
CAACTTATAAAATTCCAGTTTGTGATCTCTTTAGGCCAATATAAAAAAGTGTTCATCATCATCATCAAGTTAAGCTGTTATGAAGTAGAAACAAAAGATATCTTGTTAACTGCCAGAATTATTTCAGAGAATTGCAAGTGAACAATTAAGGCAGCTGAAGTTATAAGATTACTGTCTTAATGATGGATAATAATCACGTTGTGCTGTCATGTTCTATAACTTCGCTTAGCCAGTACGTGTGAATGTTGATGGCAGCACTTGCTGGATAAACAAAATTTGAGCAAGAACTTAGTTAATTAGTGGAAGTACTGCAGTATTACCGGGTATTCTGATTTGTGAAGCGACAAAGCTATCTTTTTAAAATGATTCTTACTAACATTGCAGAAATATGTTTACGACAACCTCTATTAAAATCAGACAAAAGACCAAGCAAATCTTAAATGATGGCAAAATATCGACCTAAAATGCAGCACAATGATAAACAGCAAGCATGCCATTCAGGGGGACGACATGGGAAGTCTTGAGTACAGTAATAAGGTAACTAAGTGCTCTATGCCATTTTTCGTCGGAGCCCTTTTAAGTAGCACCTGGGAACTCTGAGTGAATGATTGATTGGAGCCAGACAGTCTGGAGTTGTTGAGGACTGTGTTTAATTTCATTTTTACTGAAGTTCTCTGTCGGAGCCCAGCAGGAATGAGCGTCTTTAGTACATGATTTGCATTTGCTTTTATCTGAAGGGAAAGGAAATGGAGTATTGTTGATTTGAGTTTACTTACACCCAGACTGTAACACAGGGCAAACTTTTAGTACACCAGCGTGACCTGTTTTGAACAATGGTCCTGTCCTTCAAGCAACACCTCAGGCAACAATCGTTTCTTGTAAACTCTACCACCGAAATATTTCTCTTCACTCACTTTAAGGGCTGTGGGCATTGCTAGCAGGGCTAGCAATTATTGTCCCTCTCTAGTTGCCCATGCACGATTGATATATTAAAATTAAATCTTAAAAGGATGTTTCCATTTGTGAGGAAAGCAAACCTTGTGGGCTATGTATGGGGGGTGGGAGGGGAGGGGGTAGAGAGAGAGAGAGAGTGTCATGAATTAACCAGTTAAAAATTAAGAACAATCTTTTCTACCGAGATAGTGGGTAGAATGTACAACATGCAATTATTAGTTGTTGTTGAAGTAACAACACAGATCCATGTAGGGATTTAAATGAGTACATGCAGGAGAATGGAGTAGAAGGGTATTCTGATTGGGGTTTGGTAAATTATGGTAGAAAGAGACTTTTATTTTGCCAAAACACAATAATTGAGCCTGTTGCATCCATATAAATACTTTATATATCATGTTAAGATAATTTCAGAACTGACGATAATTGGTGTAGAATATGCCTCTCCTCATTCATATCAGAGAAGAATGATTGACTTGAATCTGGTTACTACCTCCTTCAGGAGATAATGTTGTCTCAAGCTGCTCCCTTCCAACAAAGGAGTTTAATTCAGATAAATGTAAGGTGCTGCATTTTGGGAAAGCAAATCTTAGCAGGATTTACACACTTAATGGTAAGGTTCTGGGAAGTGTTACTGAACAGAGACCTTGGAGTGCAGGTTCATATCTTCTTGAAAGTGGAGTCACACGTAGATAGGATAGTCAAGAAGGCGTTTGGTATGCTTTCCTTTATTGGTCGGAGTACTGAGTACAGGAGTTGGAAGGTCATGTTGCGGCTGTACAGGACATTGGTTAGGCCATTTTTGGAATATTGCATACAATTCTGGTCTCTTTCCTATCAGAAAGATGTTGTGAAACTTGAAAGGGTTCAGAAAAGATTTACAAGGATGTTGCCAGGGTTGGAGGATTTGAGCGACAGGGAGAGGCTGAACAGGCTGGGGCTGTTTTCCCTGGAGCATCGGAGGCTGAGGGGTGATCTTATAGAGGTCTACAAAATTATGAAGGGCATGGATAGGATAAATAGGCGAAGTCTTTTCCCTAGTTGGACCGAAGGGTCTGTTTCCATGCTGTACATCTCTATGACTCTATGACTTATACACTTAATGGTAAGATTCTGGGGAGTGTTGCTGAACAAAGAGACCTTGGAGTGCAGATTCATAACTCCTTGAAAGTAGACTCACAGATAGATAGACGAGTGAAGAAGGCGTTTTGGTATGCTTTCCTTTATTGGTCAAAGTATTGAGAACAGGAGTTGGGGGGTCATGTTGCTGCTGTACAGATCGTTGGTTGGTTAGGCCATTTTTGGAATATTGTGTGCAGTTCTGGTCTCCTTCCCATTGGAAGGATATTGTGAAACTTGAAAGAGTTCAGAAAAGATTTACAAGGATGTTGCCAGGTTTGGAGGATTTGAGAAATAGGGAGAGGCTGAATAGGCTGGGCCATTTTCCCTGGAGTATTGGAGGCTGGGGAGTGAACTTATAGAAGTTTATAACATCATGAAGGGCATGGATAGGGTAAATAGACAGGTCTTTTCTCCATATTGGGGGAGTCCAGAACCAGAGGGCATAGGTTTATGGGTGAGATAGGAAAGATATAAATGAGACCTAAGGGGCAATTTATTTTACACACAGGGTGGTACGTGCATGGAATGAGCTGCCAGAGAAAGTTGTGGAGGCTGGTACAATTGCAACCTTTAAAAGGCATCTGGATGGGTATATTAATAGGAAGAGTTTAGAGAGATATGGCAAATGGGTCTAGGTTAGATTAGGATATCTGGTCAGCATGGCCAAAAAGATGTTTTGCCTACCACACAAATGAGCATTGTGATGTATGAATTCTGGTGCTGGTGTGATGCGACTGGCAGACCTGAACAATCAGAATCTGCCTATCTGATCTGAGAATTAAGATTGAGAGGTCGGTCTTCTTGCTGTATCTCCCTGAAAATGATGGCCAACCAATCAGCATCCTCTTCCTGTTTCCTGTATCACATGGTGTGTCTCGTTGCATCCTAGTTTTGATGAGTTCAAGACGAAAAGCTTCAACTTTTACTCTTTTAGAAATATTTAATTTCTATTTTATTCCATTTAATGTATGAACATCAATTTATAAAGGATAAAAAGTCTCCACCTCCTGATCATTTTCAATTGGTTTGAGTTTGTTCTTAATGCCAACCTGCATTGCCATCACATGGTGTGCCCTGACTCTGAATACATACTAAGTTTATTGTGTAATGTATTTTTGCTTTCTTCGAACGTTACTGTGCTGTTGCTGTACTATAGTAATTAGAATATGTGCTATGGGCAAGATTCATAATCTGCTCTCATTTATTAAACATTATTAGCCGAAGGAATACAAATCTCACTGATTCAAGACAATAATCATAACTGCATCTATTTTAAGATAGCCAGACATAACACAGGTTATTACTGCAGATGGATTACATGCATGATTTTTGTTGTTGCCTCGGGCTAGTCAGATTATATTTCTCTGAAGATCATGGCTAAGGAGGCCCTTTGTGTTATATTTTCTTGCTGAAAACACAAATGATTGAGATAAGATCAATGATTCTGAGCTGGATAGAACCACATTTGGTGCTTTAGGAGAGAAAATTTCCACTTCAGTCTTTTGTAGCAAAATTTAAACATACAGCTGAAGAACTGGCCCCCAATATTTTGGGGCTTTCCATTTTGCTGTAGATATTTCAAATCCAATTGTTCAGAGATGTTATTACACACTTCTGGGCCAGATGGGATTTGAACCCGCACTTCTCCAACTGGCAGGTTCAAGTCATGGAGCTGTACAGCACAGAAACAGACTCTTCAGTCCAACTCGTCCATGTCAACCAGATATCCTAACTTAGTGTAGTCCAATTTGCCAACACTTGGCCCATATCCCTCTAAACCCTTCCTATTCATATACTCATCCACTTGCCTTTTAAATGCTGTAACTGTACCAGCCTCTACCACCACCTCTGGCTGTTCATTCCATACACGCACCACCCTCTGTGTGCAAAAGTTGCCCCTTAGGTCCTTTTTATATCTTTCCTCTCTCACCCTAAACCTATGCCCTCTAGTTCTGGACTCACCCAGCCCAACGCAAAATACAATGCACAGCTTTCATACGAGGTCAAAAGAGACCGGCCTGAAGGTTGGGACTCACTGCATATTGTGAGTTCTGCGCTCTCAGGCTGAAGAGGGCTGCAACATGTGGTTAGAGGTCAGTATCTGGATAAAGAAGCGATGAATCAGACTTCTCAAGGGCAGCTTTTATGGGTAGGGCTGGAGATTGGGCATGAATTCAGACTGGTATATATAGGCTAATCAGAAACACGATACACTGGACTAGATACTTTCAATTGGCTGATTTCGTAGGGGTAATTGCAGATCTGTTTCTTCGAGTGCCACAGATGCTTTTCCTTAACTCTGCTACTTTTGACAAATCATCCATGGACATCAATGGAGGACGTAACTGTACCTAACTGGGGTAGCTATTTGTGATTGGGGTATCGAGGGTTACTTTCTGCTAGATTTTTAACCAGCGAAATTCAGATTGTAAAAATTTGAAATTCAAGAGAAAATAAAGATTTGAGCATGCAGCCATGATACTTTCAATTGGCTGATTTAGTAGAGGTAATTGCAGATCACAAGGGACTTGCTTAGATATTCTAATCCTGTTTTATCATTCAAGAACTCAGCTGTACACACTCCCCTCTGGTTGAGAACGCTGACTCTAATACAATTAGTATTGTATTATCAGACCCTCAAAGACTTCCTCCCCCCCCCCCCCCCCCCCCAGTAAACTGAGAAATTTTGAAGCAAATTTTCCTAATTTTAACATCAAACAAAAGATCCCATCCTCTAAAGAAACGGCTCCAATGTGATCAATAATCTCCTCCTGTTCCATCTCCTTCCACTCCCATATTTGTGAACGGGAAAAAAAATAATTCTTGCAAGTTCTTTTTCCTGACCCCTCCTCGACATCTTCATCCTTCCCCCTCCCTGCCAAAAAGAAAATGCCCCAAATTGGGATGTGAAGAGGAACTTGAGTGCAAATGTTCTTTCTTGTTACTACTGGGGAAACTCACTTCTTATAAGTGTAACTTGTAAATATATAAAAGAATTGCACGGCCATCTTGCCTGTCGATGTTTTGTGAGGCTGGGAGCTTACGGTGTTCCTCCACTTCCACAGGAGTTCAGTATGACAGCTGGAGGTTTTTGTTCTCAGGCTGCATGGAGTGAGTGAAGAAACATTCAAACTTCTGTTCATCAATCGTTCATTTTGTTATGCTCCTGTTTATATAGACCTAATACTGATTTGGTTTTCCGACAGAGCAGGCCAGAGTGGGAGTGGGGTCTGGATTGCTTATACTTCACTTCTGTGTTAAATGTGTTCCACCTGCATGCAATAACTATTGAGAACAATGTAATGACTACAAGATGACTTTATATTCTGCTATGCTGTACATGATCTGAGCATTCTATTCCCTTGAAGCTTTTTTTGTCTGAACACTCCGAAAGGGTGAATATCGACTTTTTCCAAACAAGTCAACCTATTATTCTCTACAAGAGGATTGTCAGCCACAGCCACAGTGCTCTGTGCAAATTCTAAATAAAAGTTTCATGACTACAAGAACTTCAACACCGAACATCTCTCCCCATAAATAAGTTCTGTGACAACCGTCGTTGCAGCAGCCCTCTTTGCCTGTGGGTCTCAAGTGCTGTGCATCTCTCAGATTGTGGTAATAATCTATCAGCAATCTGCTCTCATGCAATGTTAAGCGTGACATGCCTATTCTTGTGCTTACACAGAACAGAGAGGCTGAATACTGGAACAATTCACAATGTGTACACTTTTTTATTTAACGGGTCAGCTGTGACACCATATTTGCAGCACACCAAGCAGTCCATTTCACAGTCAGAACCAATGTTTTTTCCACTCATTAAATAAGTGGAGTTGTTTCAGGTTATTTTCCATATATCTGTGAGTTTAGTGGGTTATGGCAGATGTGGTCTGGCTCAAGAACACAGGAGTTGACTTGTGGTGTGAGCTTTAGAGCTGTACAAAGTTCCTGATATGGCAGGGTTATTGTCAATGAACAAATTGGTCATTCACTCTACTCCATCTCTTCTGTTTTCTGCTGTTGCACTCCCTGTTTGAGAATTGTGACAGGCAAAGATACGTAACTGATACTTGTTTATCGCTGCCTTTTTTTCAGCATTTTCTTTCAAGAAGCATCTTAAAATTGGATAAGTCACATATTTGTGTTCTGTTGACCATGTCCATTGTGTGTTTATTTCTTTTTCTTTCCTGGAATGAGAATTTATGCTGTAACCTGGCAAATAATTTGGAAGTAACATTCCTCCCTGTTCTCTGAAGTAGTAGTGACAGCAGCACAGTGCCTATTCAAAGATGAACACTAAGCAGACAATTTATGACAATGGCCCTCAGTCGCACACTGGGTTAAGCATAAAACCTTCACAGCCGTTTTTGAGTGACACAAAGCCATAAAACTTGCTTGAATAAGGGACTTGTTAATTTACTTGTTAAATCAAATTAAAAATTTATAAACGCTTTTAGGTAAATGAGATCTCCTCGATGCAGCTCTCTCGGGACTGTAGGATCCTAGGATGTAAGAATGCTGATGCTTAAACATTGATGCAGAACAATAAAATCCATTAAACTCTCCCAGGTTTATTACTGCAGAACTGTGCAGCTGTTGCCAGGCATTGCTAAGGGAAACCGAGAGCTGATGACATGGAATCTCAATGACTGAAAACTGCAGCATACCTTTATGCTGCTACAGAAAGACAGGATTTTTAACAAAATTCTCAGTTTTAGTAATCATTTTATCTCTGTCAGCCATCTTCCCAGCACCAAGGCACCCATCATTTTTCAACCCATTAGTTAGCTTGAGGCTAAGTGCTATATTTTCTTATCACTAATTTTGTTGGAAAAGTACACGGGAATATAAATGGAGCCATGGGAGCAAATGCTACTCTGCACTCATGCCAGTTTATTGATGAGAAGAAACAGAACCTTTTGTGACCTTGGGTTATCCCAAAACGTGTTGCAGCTAATGAAGCACTTTTGAGGTGTGGACACGGTTCTAATGAAGGAAATACAGCAATCAATTTACACACAGCATGTCCCGTAACCAGCCAAGTGATGGTTCTGAAATAATCTGTTTTAGCAATGTTGGATTCGAGATCAACATTGGCTAGGGGACTGGAGAGAACTCCCAAAGCTCCTCTTTAAAGTAGTGTAATGTTATCTTTCACCTGAGAGAACAGACAAGGCCTCAGGTTGATAACTTAGTGAAAGATGGCACCCTTCCAGAGTGCAGTGTTCCTTCAGTACTATGCTGGATGTGAAAGCCCAGTTTATGCAGTCGTGACAATTTGACCTTTTCACGCAGAGGGTGATGCATGTATGGAACGAGCTCCCAGAGGAAGTGGTGGAGGCTGGTACAATTACAGCATTTAAAAGGCATCTGGATGGGTATACAAAAAGGAAGGGTTTAGAGGGATTTGGGCTGGGTGTTGGCATGTGGGACTAGATTAGGTTGGGATATCTGTTTGGCATGGACGAGTTGGACCAAAAGGTCTGTTTCCATGCTGCATATCTCTATAACCCTAAGAATGTGTCTTGATGAGCCAATGTTCACACATGGCTTATGGAGAGAAATATACCTCCAGGTCATTGAGCAAGGATCAGTTTGAATTTCAGCTCCAGTAAGAGGCCTTTAAATTCACTTGTAACTTTTATCTGCTCTGCCAGTGGGAACATGTAGCTACTTCATCTTTTAAGGGGTTATCATAATCTCTGCCTGAAGACAGGTCCAATCCACACTGCCATGACATTCGTCACAGGTAGGGCAAAGAACCAGGTCCCCAATCTACGGCAGTTACAGCAGGGATCAAACTCTCTGCTGTTGGCATCCATCTGATACACAGCACAGGTTGTCCAACCAAGTGAGTCAATTGGCCCTTCAAGAAGTAACAGTTGTTGTGACAAACATGAACTTTGAATACCTGGTTTCACCTGGAGCTATGGATAGTGAAAGTAGTAGGTCCAATTTCTTCCCATCACATAGCTGTCCAGGAATCTCTTCTGCATTTGGCATTTGCTATTGGCCTGTGCTGGAAGGATTTACAAGTTGACTCTCGTCCTGTTTGGTCGTATTATGATTGCATGTGGATTGGTTTGACAAAAGGTTCGTTTCCATGACTCTTGACTCTATAACCTCCTGTGGAAATCAGTTCCTGGAGTGGGAATTAAACCCGGGTCAGGAATGGAGACGTTATCCATTATGCAACAGGTCCTTCTTAAGAATTCAATGGAACCCAATTTATCCTCAAAGAACACTGATGAGCAAAGATTACCATCAGGTACTTCTGCCATACCTGCCTGTTTTACAAACAATAGAATGGTTGTTTCCTTCCTACTTGATCCATAATAATTCCTGCGCCCTGGATGTATTTACAGTGGAACTTGCATGTCCTGTGGTTTATACTTAGTGCAGTTTTCAGTTAGTGGATTTATTGAAGTTGTCGGCTAGCTATTTGTTGGATTTCCTTGTCAATGTGTGCTTTTGTCAGTGTGTGTCCTGTATACTGATTATGAAGAGAAAGCACTCTGCAAAAGATTCTGCCTCCCAGATGAAGGAAGAAGTTTGGCTGTTGGGGGCAGCAGAGAATGCTTAAATATTCTTGTCTGGCAAATTGTACTTTGCTTTTGCTGTCAGCTACCACAGCCCCATTGGACTTAACGTTAATACCCTTGTTAGCTTGCAGCAGTATAAATGCAGTGTGAAAATCCCATTATAAAACCCACCAAATCCAAAGCATTTTTTGTCTGTCATCTCCACCTTGGGCAATGCACTCATAATGAAAACATCTAATGCTTAAAGCTGTGTTCACGAACAAATGCTGCATTAATGCCAAGAGCCCATAATACCTTAACCTTGTTGATCAGTTGATCAGCACTCAGTTCTCCCTGACGTCCTCACTGACAGTTAAGTCATTAGGGCTCACATCAAACTTTGGTGGTGAGCTGAAACCCAACCACAACATTTTTATTTTTGCCTAAATTCCATTTCACACCTTATAACCTTTTCAGTATTCCCAATTTTCTTTGCTTCACCTTTGGCTGTGTTGGCTTGGAGCTCAGGAATTAACCCCATAAAGCTTTCTGCCTCTCTCTCTGTCTCTCATCTCCTTTTTGCCACCTGCTAAAAGTTTCCTTGCTGACCAATCATCTGCCATGATAGCTCATTATAAAATTATAGAAACAAATGAGACCGAAATCAACTATTCAATTCATCATCAGCTCTGCTAACTCTCTAAAAAGAACTATCCAATTAGATTCACACAAAATAAAATCAGAGCTCTGTCATGCTAATAGAGACCTTGATATACCTTCCCTGAATTTTGATCTCAAAATAAAATTTAAAATACATCATAATCTGATTCTACAGCAGTAAATTGCTAAATTTGTGAGTGGATATGAATATTGAAGTAAAGATTTATTTGCATGAGATGGGTCTCCTCCAGACGTTTATTTTACTTTCTCCTTTCCAGAATTTTTCAACTAATGTTTTGTTCTTCAGAAAAATAAAATTAGATATATTAATTACTTTTTTTTGACAAATTAAAATTACAGTCTGATGTGAAAATCACAAGTTAATAGACAGTCAGCATAATGAAGCAGACCTGTAATTACAGAGCTGCCATATCTGAGAGAAGTAATAATGTAAACGGCAGGTGGTCCTGGATGATGTGGGTTTTACCTCCAACAGGGTATTCCGCTTGAGGCAGCATCATTTATGTTATCCCTCATAGCACATAAAACTAGACATGGATAATAATGATATTGAAGAATCCAACAGACATTGATTATAGTTCACTAAGTTATGGAAATATTACTTTCACAAGCACATCAGTGTCTGGGCCACATTAAGCTGTTCGGGTACAAAAAGCATTGTGCTTTCATTACCATGCCATGCTTCAAGTGATCTGAGTGAAGATGACATTTGAGACTTTATACCCTCGGGACAAATGCAGTGATACTGTGATGATATCATGAGTTTGTCTTTTAAAGGTATATTAACATTCTGACCATGAGACATAACCCAGCACTGATTCTGTCAAGAGCAAAAGTAAATCCTGTCATATGTCTGTCTAGGAAATCCTCAGTAGTTTAATGGGAAATGGATCAATTAATGGGTAGATGAATTACTTTTAGTCGATCTGTTTGGATGTGTTATGACACACATCCGTGGACGTCATGTTTTGAGGTCAGACCTGAATGCACAACATGTAGCCCTGAGGTAGGGACACCCCCACTGTGCCACAAGACCCTCAGTAAATGAGTCTTATCTTGCTGATAGATATCCATTTAGTTGAGTGGTAGAATAACACCTTTGATGATGGTCTGTGGTGTTGTTCATTGTTCAGTCTTGCATTCTGTTTGTGACATGCCTATGAATTGATTGGAATGTTTGACAAAGTTAAAGGTGCTGGGCAAATGCAAATTATTGTGTGTGTACTGTAACCGGAAATGCAACAGGAGTATTTCTTTTGCATAGGAATCGCAGCATGGTGATGTCCACAAGCCTGTTGGCCACGTTTCCATGGCACATAGCTTACATACCTTTGCTTCGGGTACAATTGATAAGTGACATCTATACTGTGGGTCACTACAAATACTAATTTGGCACTTAGCAAATTGCACTTGAGTGCACCTGAAGGTTGGATGTTGTGTTAAGGTTGCTGTTGTTTCTTATTGAATTTTTTTTTCAACGGCGTCTCTCCATTCTGTGCCTTTTCAATGCCTCATAAGAGTTAATGTAGTTTTTAAAGTGTTAACAGATTTGCGCTCATTTTTCTTTCAACAGCTAACCATTAAACATCAAAGAAGGATAAATTAGGTTTAGAAAACCGTCAGTAACGTGGATATGGTCTTGTTCACATTATTCCAGGGATACATGCTGATTGCTTATTAAAAACAGTTGTAAATTGTGCATGATAAACTAAAATGAGACAGAGTGGAAAAATTCTTCTTTAAATAACAGTGTTATAAAAACAGAACACTTGCTGTGTGGAAATCAATGACAGATGTAGTTCCTGGCAGTTTTGATGGTGCAAGTTAAATGAAAAGGGTGCTGTATAAGTTAATTCCTTGGCATGTTTTGAAGAGTGAGGAAATTAGCCTGTTGGTTGTTGTTAAACGGCTGTATTTTGTGAAAAGAAAATCACGTTCTGGTATAAATGAAGGGAGCATTTAAGTTTAAGGTGAGTGAAAGATATATAGTGTTAGAAATTTGAATATTTTGGTTATATAATATTCCTATCAAAATGGACTCCACCAATGTCCATTAAACTGAAGTTAATTTTTTAAAATCTCTACAATTCAAAGAAATGTTTAGGTTTATAAATTCTATTGTTTCAAGTATACAAACATATGGAGCTAAAATACTTAGGGATATTTACAAGAATTCTAATATTTGATTTAAACTTGAAAGGAACTTTTGCTGAATTGTTATTATGGTATGAAAAATGTTTATTTCATAACCTTGAAATTGGATTGATCAGATCTTTGACTACTACTTTGTTTCCTGTATGTATTAAGGATACATACAATATGTTCAATAATTCCTATATTACTTTGAATTGATCCTGCCCCTCTGGTTGGGTTTACACATGGACTACCTTGTGCTCCAAATTGTTGCTTTGTGAATAGCAGAAAAAAGTTGTACAGATTGACAGTCAGTGACATTTAGAAACAATGTGTTGTTCACAAATCTTTTGTGTAGGCCATAAGGATGACTTCCTGTCTCTGCATCTATGTCACAGAATGTTGAGACACAGTTTCCTGTTCACAATAAGCTGCCAGTTTGACAAGGCTGTACAAGGAAGATTTGTGTGTGTCAAACATACCATTTCAAAAAAAAGGAGGCAACATCGAAGAACAACTCACCTTGAGCCCACACTGACACCTTTCAAAGGGTGAAAATCAAAATTGATAGGTCGACGCATAGATTTTGTGCACCTGTTAAATTAAAGAATGGTAAGAGATCCAGGAAACCAAGAGTAGACATTTATTTGACCTTGTCCTATAGAATTCTACTTTACATTAATGTAGATGTTTCTCAACAGAAAGGGCAAACAGAAGAGAGGTGAAAATCTGCTAAGATCCCATACATTATAACATTTTCATTTAATGGTTTATATTATTTGCAGGTGTAGTTTGCACTTGCAGATCAGTTCTTGTATCGAGATTTCTAGTGCTATCTGTAGCAAAACTATAAATGTTCTTTATATTCAGATTTCTGATCTATCACACGTATTAAACAGATGAACTCTTCACTCTCGCCTTGTGGTAAATCAGTTTTATTACATTGAGTTCTCTTCCCTGAATAGACATCATAGGATGTTAATTCCAATTGGTGAATGCTGAGCATGTTAATATTAAATTGCCCAAAGTACCATTTTAAAAAAATCTCAATGACAACTTGTGTAATGTAATGCATAACAAATTATCGTCAGCACCCCAAGCATTGATACGTAAAATTCACTGATCAGAATTTCTACCTTCTGTTTATGCAATTTTGCAAATGTAATATGAAAAGCTTCAACATGTAAGAGTATAGGTGCAACTTTACAGGAGGGAATTGCTATATGGGTGCTGTCAAACTCTACAGTTAGAGTTTTCCCCTATTGTATTTCTGTTGACATGTTGGATAGCCAGTTTGAGGTTACTGGTTCCTCATTTCATAATCTCTTTTCCTTATCTTGTTTGTGAATCTTAACAACAATGTTGAACAAGGTTGCTGCCAAGTTCAGTCTTGATACATTCAATGAAGTATTTGCTGATTTAACTAGCCAGAGGTATTACTTACCACCAATTGGAAAGTGCAGAAAAGAATAACTGCAAAGATGGCCTTTAAACAGTTAGTGCTGACACATTGACTTTGTAGAAGACTAAATTACCGCCTAATAGGGCAATATGGCAAAGTGACAAGCTTAGTAAGCATCAATATCAAATAACTTGATACATATTATAAAAGTGATGGATTAAACTTGGCATCATTGGTGAAAATAAATTCTTTGTTTGGATCGCTCTGTGCTCTCCACATCCTGAGTCCGTCTTCGCTTGCGTGTTTTTGACCATTGGATTTGTCATTTCATCATTATAGAAGCTTTACTAAGTAAAATAATTAGTGGATTCAAATAGTCTTCTCTCCACAACTCCATTGAGAGAGGTCCCTCCTCTTTCCATCCAGTATATTATGTCCCTTTCAGCTATTTTTGTGTAGCATGATATGCACATCAGGCTGAATAGTAGCTGCCAGTGGCATCTCATTCTTTTCACATTTCCTATTTAGGCGACAAAGCGATTCACTGCCTTTGACCCAGTTGCAGTCCTCTTAGGAAAAGCATCCATTCAAAGTGCTAATGGCTACAAAAAAGGCTGTTTCATTTTAATTATGTGTTTTACTCCAGGGTGTTTTTTTTCTGCTGTTTGCTGTAAATGATGGATGGTGTTGGTAAATGGCATTTTTTTCTCTCTCTCTGACCTCATTTTTATTGTCCTATAAAGTACGACTTGTACAAATACGCTACCATGTGAAATAGCCCATAGTGGTAAACAATTCCCACCGTATTATGTGATGCACCCACTTTACAAGTAGGTGGCTTTTTGGCTTGGTTCATTTTGTTGGCTGTTCATGCATAAGCAGTTAAAAGAGAATCTGAGGTGGGGGGGGGGGGGGGGGGTGTTTGGCTATGATAACTGGTTGAAAAATGCACCAAAGCAAGCTAATAAATCCTGACTTGGCTCTGATGAGAAGTTCACAAACACTTTGCACTGTTCTCCAGACCGTTAAGCTCAGATATTTGGGTCATATCATTTTCCATTTCTTAAATGTATTTTTTTGATTGTGTCAGGAAAATGACTCCTACTGCTTTCTACGAGTTTGCTGCTGGAGCCTGATAAGACTGTCCCTACCTCCATCTTTATAGCTTTCATCTTTTTTTCTCTTTGCTTTGTAGCTCAAGCCTTCTCAGCACAGCTGCAGGGACAGTGACAGTGAAAGTGTCAGCAGTGATTCTAAGGCTTCCAACCGGAGCTGCTCACATGAAAGACTGAGTGATGTAAGTATAAGACATCTGGCTAATGATCTTCACCACTGTGCTGCCCTCCATCTCTCTCCTTGCCCCCCCCCCCCCCCCACACCCAAGACCTCTTTAAATATACACTGTTATCAGCAAGCACTGGGCATCATGCCGATATATGCGCACACACCTTTATGTGAAATGTAGGGTGTTTAAATGGTTTGTGTTTGATGTGCTAATTAGTCAAAAGTGCAATCAAATTCATGTCGTAATTAAAATTGTCAGTTGGCAGACAAGCTAAGAACTGAAAAAACATGGCATAACAAATGAAGTGAAATGATTCTGTGTGTAGCTATATGATGCTTCATCAGGCGTGAAATTAAATAAGTAATTTGATGTTAACGTCGGAAATTGAATTGATGCCTGCTGTCCCTGTTCTGATGATCCTGCATTTAAAGTAGCCTTGCACTTGTACAGAGGCAACCCCTCCCCGATGTACAGTGCATTTGATAGACTGTACATTTATAAAAAGTTAAGAAAAGCAATTGGTGCACCGAATGAACACCAGTCTGTCATGTGGCCGGGTTCTCTCTCGCTCTGTGTGAATATCTCTCCACTTCCACCAGGTAACTGTTCCATAATTTTACTCCACTGTCTATTCAGTTAAGTTTAACCCTTCAGAGTTATATTGTTACTTACCAGGATGATCCTGCCTTGTGTTCCCAGTTGCCACTATTACTGTTACCTTCAGTTGGTCTCATTGACAGCTACTTCTCCTTGACATTAGATACATACCAAGAAATTAAAAAAAAATCACCATCAGTGATTAACCAAAAAGGATAAGAATAGTGTCAAACTTAAAGAAAAGGCATAAAATTGTACACAAAATAGATGGCACATTGGAGGGTTGGACAATATCAAAAAGGATAAAAAGAAATTAATAAACTGGGGAAAAATAAGGCTGCAAGAGAAGGCTAGTCAGAAATATTAAAACAGGATGGTAGAGTTTCTGTGATTTATTTTTAGAAAGAAAAGCTAACAAAGTTAGCATTGATCCTGTAGGAAGTGAGCCTAGAAAATTGATGTAGTTAAACAAGGAGATGGCAGATAAATTGAATAAATATTTTGCATGTGTCTTTACTGCTGTCCCCTCTCACTTTGATCTCCCATTCAGTGAAGGCCCATGAAAATGTCACATTCGTCAACAGCTGAAACATGGCAACTTGTTCTGTTGTTGTTCATCGACCTCATATCACATTCCTTTCTACTCACGGATGCCGCTTGACCTGCTGAGTATTTCCAGAATTTTCTGTCTCCATTTGAGATCTTCAGGAGTGACACTATTTTGCTTTTGTACATTTAATGCAATTCCTTCTTTATAACCTGCCATCTTTGTTTCTCTATTAGAGGATTGAGAGCTATTCAGATCACGAGACGTCTGAGTAGGGTAGAGAAGATAAAGTAATGTCTCAGAAGCAGTTGCAAATCAGGAAATTGAAGTGAGGAAGCAACTCAGAAAAATTATAATATTTGGAGAAGTATTACTGCGTAGGTAACTTGAAGAGACAAATGCCCGGATCATGATGGACATTATCCTAGAGTTTTGAAGAAAAAATGTGGCAAGTGAAATATTTGATGTCGGGCTGTGTATAGCCTAGGGACAATTCCAAATGAGGTTGTATTCTCAGCACACAGCTTGGTATGATCCCCCACAACTGCTCCACTGCTTAAAATGCACAGTATCCTTCATTAACTCTGGTCACACAAACTGACCTTACTTGCTTCTCTGCCATTCATTCCCTACTACTTGGGCTCACTCACAAAGTGCAGTTGCTGTCCGGTACTCTCATTTCAAGTTCACTTTGTTTTTTTGGGAAGGATGCAACTGAATTAGTAATTAAGGGAGTGAACGGTGTGCACTGAAGACTTGCATTGGCTGCTTTACTGTCCTATACCTCAGAACCCTAGAATGGTTACAGCGCAAGAGGAGGCCATTCAGCCCACATGTTTGTGCCAGAATTCCGAAGGAGCCGTCCACCTTGTGCCATTCCTCTGTCTTCTCCTTGTCGCCCTTTACATTCTTTGCTTTGAGATAAAGACCGAATATACTCTTTGTTGCCTCAATTGAACCTGCTTCCATCACATTCTCAGGCAGAGAGTTCTAGATTGCAAACACTCATTGCATCAAAATGTTACTCCTCAAGTTGCGATTGCTTCTTTTGCCAATTATCTGAAATCCGAGCCTCCTGGTTCGCGATGCTTCCTCAAATGGGAACAGTTTCTCCCTATTTATCCTACTCAGATGCCTCGTGATCTGAATACTTCTCAATCCGCTGATAGAGAAACAAAGATGGCAGGTTTTAAAGAAGGAATTACACTAAGTGTACAAAAGCAAGATAGTGTGGCTCCTGGAGATCTGAAATGGAAACTGAAAATTCTGGAAATACTCAGCAGGTCAAGCGGCATCCGTGAGTAGAGAGGAACATGATATCAGGTCGATGAACAATCAACAGAACAAGTAGCCATGTTTCAGCTGCTGATGAACATGATTTTTCATGGGCCTTCACTGAAGGGAGATCAAAGAGAGAGGGAAGAGCAGTAACAGAAGGATAGTACAAACCCAGAGCTGACAGCACTCCTCCGTTGCTGCCATGGCCTCTCTTTCAGGGATTTTTCAGGTGACCTGCTCATGGAATTGAATGTTGAATGACATGGATTGTGCCACTTATGTTCTCTCTCGTTTGCTGTCAGTTGTCTTCTGCAAACAGAGTAGAAATGAATAGTTCCAGTTGTTGATACAGCATGTAGTAATACCTGTGTTAGGATACACCCTCTGAGGAATGTGTTGACTTGTAATTCAGGTGTGTTTGCTGGCTGGTCATTGCTTCTTCATGTCAGCATTTGTCACTTCCAGTCAGTATATTTCCATTGCCTGCTGCATGCTATGTTAAAGCCACTCCACAGTGGCGTACATCCTCTTTGATGCAATCTGGGAAGTCTTTGCAAATGCAAGAGTCAGCAGTGCTGCACAATTCCACAGAATTGCATCTGATTGTGAACCTGGAAAATCTTTGTTTATCTGCGCAGAGGCCAAGCCAGCCCATGGATCCCTTTTGGTTCAACCTAGCTTTTGCCAGCAGACAGGTGAGAGGATTAAATAGCTTTTTATTTTAACCTAATAATCAACCAGTCCAGAGATGTTATTACACACTTCTGGAGGAGGTAGGGCAGAACCCAGGCCTCCCTGTCCAAGAGTAATGACACTACCACTTCACCCCAGTAATATCCCCATGAACCACAAGTGCTCCTGCGTGGCAGTGATAGGAATACAGAAATGGATTAAGAAACTTAATCTTTCTTTTTGAATTTATGACACCTGTCCTCTATTCTGAGAATAATGGTTGAACATTGCAAGGTGTGTTAATTAGAACAAACTGGAGCTGTTCTCTGAGAAATAATTCCCTATTAGTGACCAAAGATGTGTGGTTTAGGGTGGATTGGCCATGCTAAATTGTCTCCAGTGTCCAGGGGTGTGCAAGCTAGGTGGATTAGTCATGGGAAATGCAGGATCACAGGGATAGGGTGGGGGCTTAAGTGTGGGTGGAATGCTCTGTGGAGGGTTGTGTGGAATTGATAGGCTAAGTGGTCTGCTTCCACACTGCAGGGATTCATTCATCACAGTTCATGCCAAACTGCCAGAGAATCTATCAAAATCTAATTTTTATTAATCTGTTCTTGTGAGGTGAGTGATGTTGGTGAGGTAATATTAACCTATCATTAGATACTCCAAGGGCATTAAGAAGCACTTTTGTAAATAAAATTATTGTTACAAAGGCCAAACTGTCCCATACCATCTTGGTGAACTAGACTTGACAATCTGGCAACTTTTGTGGTTATCATCTGCTGTTATTTGTCAAATGACCAAACTCGCTGAACTTCATTTTAAAACTTGCAGTGGTGGAATTTGGATGCTTTCCTGACCAACTTCCCAACACTTGCCTCATCCAAAGTTCTGTTGCCAGAATCCTAATTTGTACCAAGTCCAATTCACCCATCGTGTCTATGCTTGCTAACCTGCAATGTCTCTCAATCCACCAACGCCTCAGTGATAGCATTCCCATTCATGTTTTTGAATCTCTCTAAGGCTTCACAGCTCCATGTTGCTAAAAATTCCTCCAGCCCTCCAAACTCTCTGAACTCCACTAACTAGGCTCTCATGCACATCCCAGATTGTAATTGTTGGAAGCCATCTTTCAGCTTATAAATCCTAACTCTTGGAATTTGTCTTCTAAATCTCTCCATCTCTCTCTTCTCTTCAATTAATTTTTGAGCAGACTTCTTTTTTAATTGAACCAAGATGGAGTAAAAGTCATGGTTTGGATACTGAATGGTCTCCTCCTGTTCCCATGTTATGGTGGAAATTTGCAACCTCCATCATGAAGGGAGCATGGGGTCAGAAGCTCAGCTTAAAGCTGAGCAAGATGCTGAGGCTGTGAAGGATTTTGTCCAGCTGGAAACTGGTTAAAGAGGAGGGTGAAACTTGTGGGAAGGATAGGAAACCAGTGGTAGGATTTGAAGGTGATGGCTTCTTTCATTCCAGTATTTACCTGGAAGTAATTGTAGCTCAAGCCAAGGTGACTTTGGCAAATAGCTTATGGAGAATCCAAAGGAATTTTATCAGTACATTAAGGACAAAATAGTAACTAGGGAGAGAACAGGACACTCAAAGATCTGCAAGCCAGCCTATGTGTGGAGATGTGGGAGATACGAATGAGTATTTTGCATCAGTATTTAGGGCAGAGAAGGGCATGGAAGATATACAAGGTGGAGAAATAGATGGTGAATTCTTGAAAAATGTCCATGTTACAGAGGAGGATGTGCTGGATGTCTTAAAACACATAAAGGTGGATATTTCCCCAGGACCTGATCAGGTGTACCCTAGAACGCTGAGAAGCTAGGGGAGTGATTGCTGAGCCCCTTGTTGAGATATTTGTATCATGGATAGCCCCAGGTGAGGTGCCTGAAGACTGGAGGTTGACTAATGTGGTGCCTCTCTAAGAAAAGTGGTAAGGAAAATGCAGGGAACTATAGACCAGTGAGCCTGACGTCAGTGGTGGGCAAGTTGTTGGAGGGAATCCTGAGGGACAGGATGTACATGTATTTGGAAAGGCAAGAGCTGATTAGGGATAGTTAACATGGCTTTGTGCGTGGGAAATCATGTCTCACAAACTTGATTGACTTTTTTGAAGAAGTAACGAAGAGGATTGATGAGGGCAGAGCGGTGGACATGATACATGTGGACTTCAGTAAGGTGTTTGACAAGGTTCCTCATTGTAGACTGGTGAGCAAGGTTAGTTCACATGGATTACAGAGACAACTATCCATTTGGATACAGAACTGGCTCGAAGATAGAAGACAAAGGGTGGTGGTGGAGGGTTGCTTTTCAGACTGAAGACCTATGATCAGTGGTGTGCCACAAGGATCAGTGCTGGGTCCACTGCTTTTCGTCATTTATTT
>NC_057737.1:29569013-29571179 GCF_004010195.1 Chiloscyllium plagiosum
CCTGACCTGCTGTGCTGTTCCAGCAATAAAGTTTCAACTTTGATCTCCAGCATCTGCAGACCTCACTTTCTCCTCTAGGATAGTGAAGGCGGTGTTTGGTATGCTTTCCTTTATTGATCAGAGTATTGAGTACAGGAGTTGGGAATCATGCTGCGGCTATACATTGGTTCCGTCACCTTTGGAATATTGTGTGCAATACTGGTCTCCCTCCTTATACGAAAGATGTTGTGAAACTTGAAAGGATTCAGAGAAGATTTACAAGGATGTTGCCAGGGTTGGTGGGTTTGAGCAATCGGGAGAAGCTGAACAGGCTGGGGCTGTTTTCCCTGGAGCGTCGGAGGCTGAGGGGTGACCTTATAGAGATTTATAAAATCATGAGGGGCATGAATAGGGTAAATAGACAAGATATTTTCCCTGGGGTAGGAGAGTCCAAAATTAGAGGGCATAGGTTTAGGGTGAGAGAGGAAAGATATAAAAGGGCCCCCCATGGGCAGTGTTTTCTCACAGCATGTGGTGTTTGTATGGAATGGGCTGCCAGAGGAAGTAGTGGATGCTGGTTGCAACAATTGCAATATTTAAAAGGCAACTGGATGGGTATATGAATAGGAAGGGTTTAGAGGGATGTGGCCAAGGGCTGGCAAATGGGGCTAGATTAATTAAGCATATCTAGTCAGTATGGACAGGTTGGCCCAAAGGGTCTGTTACCATGCTGTACATCTCTCTGACTCTATGATGATCTATCAAGTAGCCTCACAACATAAAGGTTATATGTGATCTGGTGGTAAAATAGCATTGGATGCAAATGTGGAAGCTAACTTCATGGCTGCAGGTAATCTCATATAATAGTATCTAGATGGAGAAGAGGAGCCGGCGAAGGAAGATCCTCAGAAGAATTCAGTGGTAACAATCTGTCGGTGTAAGGAGAAAAACTCTTGTTGAATCTCCGATGATTGTACAGGTAAATGTATAGCAAAGTCAGAGCAATGCCACAAAATTGGGCAATAGAGAAAAGCATTTGAAGGCGGTTGGAATAGCTAATAACATCAAAAGCTAGGGAATGGATGAGGAATGAAGGGTAAATTATTAATATCATAAGGTCACCGTTACAAAGAATTTTGTTTGTGACTGTTTGTTTGAGCTGTTCCAACATTGCGTGATTGCAAACTTCTGGGAAAGATTGAAATCGGGAGTTCTAGGAAAGATAAGAATAGTTTTGAGATTCAGCAGCAGTTAACAAGGCTGGGGGATTTGATGGAGGGGTGCTGGCAGTGGTTTTGACAGAATGAAGAACCAGAGAGCAAAACATGAATACTGTCTGCAACAATGAGAGCCCAAAAACGTGTTGTTTAGTTAATGATTAAAGAGGATAAGATCTTCGCAGGAGAAGTATTTGTTACCTGGGTGAGAAGGCCTTGCACAGTACATGTGATTGATAGAGGAGAAACAAGAAACTTAATGGGTGGTTAAGTTAAGGACGAGGTTAGATACACTGGAGAGAGCCTGGCTTTAGCAGAGAAGAGTGAAAAACAACAGAAATAACTGATTAGATTGTGCTTCTCATTCAGTGGCAAATGTGCCCTTTTGTTCGATGTGATGATTGAGGAAGCGAGGGAAAAAGGAGTTTACAAAGATTGTTGTTGAATGGAGAAAAGAAGTTAGGATTAGCTTCGCTCTCCTAAATCTACTTTACATAGACTGGGTGACCACTTTGCGGAACATCTCCAGTCTGTGCGCAAGCAGGACCCCGACCTTCCTGTGGCTGGTCATTTTAACACCGCAGCCTGCTCATGTGCCTACGAGACTCTCCTCAGCATGCTGCAGTGCTCCACAGTGCAAACTGGAGGAACCTTCTGGATTTAATATTGACCTCAAGTTGGTTCAGATCGTGAACCAACTCCCATTCCTTCCCTTGCTTTTAGCTTTACTTGTGACATTCTCTGTCACCATGTCCTCTCTCCTCTCCCCGCATTCCTGTGGGACTATCTATTTCTTTCCAATCTGGCAGTTAGACCCACGATTGGTCTGCCATTCTCACATTCTGATCAACTGAAGAACATTTGGCTGTCATGTTTCACTTAATCTGAACTTTCAACATCTTTTCTCTCCCAGCATTCTATGACCTCCTCTCCCTAACACCGCCACACACCCCCCCCCCCCCCCCCCGCC
>NC_057737.1:29571185-29578945 GCF_004010195.1 Chiloscyllium plagiosum
AAATGCTGTATCCCCCCACACTTCACTTTAGCTGTGATAAAGAGTCACCAGGCTCAAAACATTAGCTTGCTCTCTTTCCATGGATGCTGCCTGACATGCTGTGATCTCCAGCATTTGTTGTTTTTTGCTCTCCTAGAGTTGTGTAACTTCGGTAGATGTGAATGTGGCACAGTAGAGCTTCATGATCTTCACTCATCTGATGACGGATGGCCACACCAGTTTTTTAATAGGTATACCCTCAAATGTGTTCCCATTGGACTTGAGAGAAGGATGATGATGATGTGTGGTCTAGACTGGTTGAAACAGTACAGGTCTGAAAAGGTAAACAAAAAAAGACTGACCATAATATTAGAACACTGCTAATGTATGCTTAAGTACAGAAAGCCAAGTTGCGAGTGAGAATTACATAATTTTTCTGAGGTGGGGATGAATACATGCAAATGGAGTCTGTAAATTTCTACAAACACAGTGAAGCCAAATGTGTCGCTGTGATCAGATTTAAAAATAATGTTTGTGACATTTCTTTCACCTCACGTTTTCTTCTTCAACCTCCTGTCTGAAGTCCAGTACTGAATGAAAATAATCCCTTCCCATTGTTCTATCCACTATATTTCACACGGAATTCTCCGGACAGTGTAGGCAAGTTCTCGTCTGCTTGTCCGAGCTGACAAAACTTGTTTGATTTGACTGACATCAGCACTGGTGTGTATTGTTTTATGTTGACCTCAAGTTATTGAAGATCTTGTAAAGAGCCATCAAAGTCGAATATGTTATAATTGGTGTTTGGGCACTAGTTGCATTTGCTGTTTGAACAACAGGATGTTATAGTTAGTGTGATGGGTATTAATGAGAGCCAAGGGGCTACTCGAACATTCATCTTTGATCTTTCGCTTCAGATAACATGTAGTCTTCAACCTTGACAGCTTAACTTCAGGCAAAGGAAAAAGCGAAATCGGTTGCTCTTATTTAAAAAAAGGTGAACAATGAAGCAATTTAAACGAAAAGTTTTTTTTTAGCCGCAATGAAGACATGGATTTTGTTTTGAAGACTGCAATGTATTAATAGTAGAATGTTTCGATTTGACATAGCAGTACAGTGTTATGCATTTATAATTTCAAATGTATTTTTTGTTTTAAATCTGGCATTCTTGGTGTGTATTATGACTTTTTTTTAAAAGGGTAAGCTTGTGTCTAGGAAGTGCAGTCAGTAGCCTCCCTACCTTTGTGCCAGAAGCATTGGTTTCAAGTTATTGGGCTTTGATGGCTGCAGAAGGTTCATAACAGTCCCAAAATGATAGAATACAATATAATTTTTTTGTCACTTGTATTGTTACAAAAAATACAGTAAAATGTGTTTAAGTTACTAAATTCCGGTGCCTTGATTAATAACAGAAATCACATATTAAAAAATTATGACATAATCTCGCAATGGGTTTGAAGAATTGAAATAATGTGGCAGCTTGTTCCATTTTAGGACTGTCCTTGGGAAGAAAGTTTGATGATGCATAATTGGAAATAAATGTTCTTAGTAGTTTGTGTGGATGACTGCATCAATATTTGTCATTATTGGGGGTGGGGGGGTGTGCGGCAGATGTGGGTGCATTGCAAGTATTTGTCTCTGTCAACTTCTATCAGTGCATTCTATGTTTTATAGAACATGGTAGGTCAATACTCCTCTCTCCCCACTCTTTTTTGCTGCAGTGATTCCTATTTGTAATCTTTGATCAAGGATATAACACTGATGTACTGATAAATAGGGGTCACTGGACCCAAAACGTTAACTCTGTTTTCTCTCCATATATGGGCTGCCAGACCTCCTGTGTTTTTTCAGCAATTTCTGTTTTTGTTTCTGATTTATGTAGAATCATGTGTCATTTTAGATGCCCTATATGGACATATTTGGCGAGAAATACAGTGGATATTTGAAGCTGGCGCAAAGCATACAACAGTGTCACACTGAATGGCAGAGCAGACTTCAATGGCATCATGCCAAAGAGATTGATATTTCAACTCGTAAATCCTTTCACTACTTCAGTGGCAGGCAGTAAGCACGGGAGAGGTTCCCAGTCAACCATCTGCAGAAAACTGTGACCTAGATTAGATTAGATTAGATTAGATTACAGTGTGGAAACAGGCCCTTCGGCCCAACAAGTCCACACCGACCCGCCGAAGCGCAACCCACCCATACCCCTACATTGACCCCTTACCTAACACTACGGGCAATTTAGTATGGGCAATTTAGTATGGCCAATTCACCTGGCCCTGCACATCTTTGTGACTGTGGGAGGAAACCGGAGCACCCGGAGGAAACCCACGCAGACACGGGGAGAATGTGCAAACTCCACACAGTCAGTCGCCTGAGGCGGGAATTGAACCCGGGTCTCAGGCGCTGTGAGGCAGCAGTGCTAACCACTGTGCCACCGTGCCGCCCACCTGTCTTAAGTGTAACAATGGACCAACACAACAGTACTGAAGATGACAATTCTATTTATGGACATGGGAAGAGGGAAGGACTTATGCAAACTGTTCACAATTGCGTTGAAGGAAACGCTTTTCTCAAATAATTATCTAAAATATTCTTCTACTGTGCTGGAAATGAATGTAGTATACTTGGTGAAAAATAGATTGCTTGATGATGTGTATTTTTACCATCCTATCTGGATGGATTTACCTCCATAGAAGGGCTACAATTTATGGGGATTGGGGGCAGGAATGAATGTGTTGCCTTCCTCTCAGAAAAGTTGGTTGCGAATTTCAAAGGAGCCTCTTTAACCCCTGCCCTCCCACCTCCTTCAATGGTGTGCTGAAAATGTCTGAAAGAAACATCCGCCCCTCAGAATGGTTGGCAGCTCTTCCAGTCCTAGCAGCACTCAGAGAGAGTTTAGGGCACTGCTAGAATTTCAAGGAGGTCCATGAAGAAAGGTGATGGGCACCAACTAGGAGTGCCTTCATGTGTGCAGAGGAATTAACCATCTGAAAGAGAGAGGTGTTCAAGGTCAGATAGAGTCAGAGAGATGTATAGTGCAGAAACAGACTCTTAGGTCCAACTCATCCAAGCAAACCAGATATCCCAACCCAATCTAGTTCCACCTGCCAGCACCCGGCTCATATCCCTCCAAACCCTTCCTATTCATATACCCATCCAGATGCCTTTTAAATGTTGCAATTGTAGTATGCTCCACCATTCCTCTTGCAACCCATTTCTCACACATACCACCCTCTGTGTGAAAAAGTTGCCCCTTAGGTCTCTTTCATATCTTTCCCCTCTCACCCTGAACCTCTGCTCTCTAGTTCTGGGCTCCCGCACCCCAGGGAAAAGACCTTGTCGATTTACCCTATCCATGCCCCTCATGATGTTTAAACCTCTGTAAGATCACCCCTCAACCTCCGACACTTCAAGGAAAACACTCCTAGCCTATTCAATCTCTCCCTATAGCTCAAATCCTCCAACTCTGGCAATATCCTTGTAAATCTTTTCTGAACCCTTTCAAGTTTCACAACATCTTTCCGATAGGAAGGAGACCAGAATTACACGCAATATTCCAACAGTGGCCTAACCAATGTCCTGTACAGCCTCAACATGACATCCCAACACCTGTACTCAATACTCTGACCAATAAAGGAAAGCATACCAAACGTCGTCTTCACTATCCTATCTATCTGCAACTCTACTTTCAAGGAGCTATGAACCTGCACTCCAAGGTCTCCTTGTTCAGCCCACTCCCGAGGAATTTAGCAGTATTTAAACATTTAGTGGTAGAATTTGCTTTCCCAAAATGCAACACTTCACATTTATCTAAATTAAACTCCATCTGTCACTCCTCAGCCCATTGGCTCATCTGATCAAGATCCTGTTGAAATCCGAGGTAACCTTCTTTGTTGTTCACTATACCTCCAATTTTGGAGCCATCAGCAAACTTACTAACTACACTTCTTAAGCTCACATCCAAATCATTAATATAAATGACGAAAGGTAGTGGACCCAACACCGATCCTTTGGCACTCCACTGGTCACAGGTTTCCAATCTGGATTAGAGTGGTGCTGGAAAAGCACAGCAGTTCAGGCAGCATCCGAGGAGCAGGAAAATCGACATTTCAGGCAAAAGCCCTTCATCAGGAATACAGGCAGAGTGCCTGAAGAGTGGAGAGATAGCCACCCTCCTCTCATTTATCTCTCCACTCTTCAGGCACTCTGCCTGTATTCCTGATGAAGGGCTTTTGCCCGAAACGTTGATTTTCCTGCTCCTCGGATGCTGCCTGAACTGCTGTGCTTTTCCAGCACCAGTCTAATCCAGAATCTGGTTTCCAGCATCTGCAGTCATTGTTTTTACCACAGGCTTCCAATCTGAAAAACAAGCCTCCATGACCACACTCTGTCTCCTACCTTTGAGCCAGATCTATATCCAAATGGCTAGTTCTCCCTGTATCCCATGGGATCTAACCTTGCTAACCAGTCGCCCATGGAGAACCTTGTTGAACGCCTTACTGAAGTCCATACTGAAGTACAGGTCTATCCTCTGAGTTTTCTGAAGAAGAAACAAAATCAAGTTTGTGAGACATGATTTCCCACACACAAAGCCATGTTGACTATCCCTAATCAGTCCTTGCCTTTCCAAATACATGTTCATCCTGTCCCTCAGGATTCCCTCCAACAACTTGTCCACTACCAACATGAGGCTCACTGGTCGAGACTTCTCTGGCTTGTCCTTACCAGCTTTCTTTAGCAGTGGCACCATGTTTGCCGACCTCCAGTTTTCTGGCACCTTAGCTGTGACTATCGATGATACAAATATTTCAGCAAGAGGCCCAGCAATCACTTCCCTAGCTTACCACAGAATTCTAGGGTATACCTGATCAGGTCCTGGGGATTTATCCACTTTTATTTGTTTCAAGACATCTAGCACGTTCTCCTCTGTAATATGGCCATTTTTCAAGAATTCACCATCTGTTTCCCTACTTTCCATATCTTCCAAGTCCTTTTCCACAGTAAATACTGATGCAAAATACTCATTTAGTACCTCCCCCAACTCCTGCGGCTCCACACAAAGGCCATCTTGCTATTCTTTGAGGGGGCCTATTCTCTCCCTAGTTACCCTTTTGTCCTTTATGTATTTGTAAAAACCCTTTGGATTCTCCTTAATTCTATTTGCCAAAGCTATCTCATGTCCCCTTTTTGCCCTCCTGATTTCTCTCTAAAGTATACTCCTAATGCTTTATACTCTTCTAAGGATTCACTTGATCAACCCTGTCCATACGTGACATATGCTCCTTCTTTTACTTAACCAAACCCTCAATTTCTTTAGTCATCCAGCATTCCCTACACCTACCAGCCTTCCCTTTCACCCTGACAGGAATATGCTGTTTCTGGATTCTCATTATCTCATTTCTGAAAGCTTCCCATTTTCCAGCCGTCCCTTTACCTGTGAACATCTGTTCCCAATCAGCTTTTTAAAGTTCTTGCCTAATACTGTCAAAATTGGCCTTTCCCCAATTTAGAACTTCAACTTTTAGACTTGGTCTATCTTTATCCATCACTATTTTAAAAGTAATAGAATTATGGTCGCTGGCCCCAAAGTGCTCCCCCACTGACACCTGTCACCTGCCCTGCCTTATTTCCCAAGAGTAGGTCAAGTTTTGCACCTTCTCTATTAGGTACATCCACATACTGAATCAGAAATTTTTTTGTACATGCTTAATAAATTCCTCTCCATCTAAACCCTTAACACTATGGCAGTTTGGAAAGTTAAAATTTCCTAGCAGAACCACCCTATTATTCTTACAGATTATTGAGATCGCCTTACAACTTTGTTTCTCAATTTCTCTCTGATTATTAGGGGGTCTATAATACAATCCCAGTAAGATGATCATCCCTATCTTATTTCTCAGTTCCACCAAATAACATCTTTGGATGTATTTCTGGGAATATCCTCCCTTAGCACAGCTATAATGCTATCTCTTATCAAAAATGCCACTCCCCCTCCTCTCGTGCTTCCCTTTCTATCCTTTCTGTAGCATCTGTATCCTGGAACATTAAGCTGCCAGTCCTGCCCATCCATGAGCCACGTCTCTGTAATTGCTGTGATATCCCAGTCCCATGTTCCTAACCATGCCTGAGTTCACCTGCCTTCCCAGTTAGGCCCCTTTCATTGAAATAAATGCAATTAAATTTATCAGTCCTACCTTGTTTTCTGCTTTGTCCCTGCCTGCCCTGACTTGCTTTTCTCAACTGTACCAGTCTCAGATTGATCTCTTTCCTC
This sequence comes from Chiloscyllium plagiosum, assembly GCF_004010195.1. Lineage (NCBI taxonomy): Eukaryota > Metazoa > Chordata > Chondrichthyes > Orectolobiformes > Hemiscylliidae > Chiloscyllium > Chiloscyllium plagiosum. Next base: position 29,577,442 of record NC_057737.1, read on the forward strand.
ACTATCTCCCTGGGTCCCACCCCCCACCTTACTCATTTAAATCTTCCCAAGCAGCTCTAGCAAATCTCCCTGACAGTATATTGGTCCCCTTCCAATTCAGGTGCAATCCATCCTTCTTGTACAGATCACTTCTACCCCAGAAGAGATTCCAATGATCCAAAAATATGAATCATTCTCCCATACACCAGCTCCTCAGCCGCGACTTCTTCTGCTCTATCTTCCTATTCCTGCCCTCACTAGCTCGTAACACCAGGAGTAATCCAGATGTTACTACTCTTGAGGACCTCCTTTAGAAATTCCTGCCTAACTCTCTGTATGCTCCCTTCAGAATCTCAACCTTTTCCATTCCTATGTCATTGGTTCCAATGTGGAGACCTCCTGCTGGCCCCTCTCCCCCGTGAGAACATTCAGCACCCTCTCTGAGACATCTTTGATCCTGGTACCAGGGAAGCAACACGTCATTCTGATTGTTTGCTGCTGGCCACAAAAACATCTGTCTGTGCCTCAGACAAGAGAGTCCCCTAGCACAACTGATCACTTGGAACCTACGGGGAGAGTGCGGGTAAGTGGAATTGAAATACCCATCAGCCATGATTAAATGGCAGAGTGGACTCGGTGGGCCGAATGACCTTGCTTCCACTCCTATGTCTTATGGTCTACTTGTACCCCTCATTACATTAGAGTCAGTCTCAATACCAGAAACTTGGCTGTTCATGCTACATTCCCCTGAGACTCCTGCACTACCTGCCTACCTCTCTTACCTTTCCTGGAGTTAATCCATCTTTGTGACTGTATCTGCAAGTTTTCTCCTTCCTATAACTGTCATCCATCACATCCCCTTGCTCTTGTAAGTTCCTCATTGCCTCTAACTGTCATTCCAGTCGTTCCATTTGATCTGATGGGATTCACAACCAACGGCATTTATTGCAGATATAATCCTCAGTAACTTGTAAACTCTACTAATGGCCATTTTTGCTTCTTCCAATCTGCAGACCCAGAAAATATCCCCATCTTCTTTCTCTACACAACCTGCTGTCAGCTAACTTAATACAATGCAACATCGTATATTTTTAAGTTTAATCAAGAGACAGCTCAATAAAACATATAATCAAGAAAGAACCCACTCTATTCACTACTACAGACTTACAGCAAGGCCCTAAGGCCACACTTAAAACTCTTCACTTATCTGTTTCTGTGCTGTGACCTCTCCCAAACAAGTTCCTCCAAGATCAGTTGTGAATTTCACTGTTAATTTTCCCAGATGCACTCCAATATCCGGCGATGTCTGAATTCAAACAGCAAAGGCAGTAACTGTGCAGGTTCACTGCTGTGTCAGTCAGCAGTGTTGATTCCTCTCTCTCTCTTTTCAATCTCTTTTTCTCTCTCTTTTTTCTCATTTCTCTCTTCTTTTCTCTCTCTCTATCCACCTATCTCTTCTCTCTCTCTCTCTATCTCTCTCTCTCTATCTCTCTCTCTCTATCTCTCTCTCTCTGTCTCTCTCTCT
>NC_057737.1:29579189-29631244 GCF_004010195.1 Chiloscyllium plagiosum
TATCTCTCTCTCTCTATCTCTCTCTCTCTATCTCTCTCTCTGTCTCTCTCACTCTGTCTCTCTCTCTCTGTCTCTCTCTCTCTGTCTCTCTCTCTCTCTCTCTCTGTCTCTCTCTCTCTCTCTCTCCTCTGCACTGACCTCACCATGTGCTGCCTTTGTCTGTATCTCTCTCTTTTAAAAGTGCCGTTGTTTTGACCTTTTCTTTCCCTCCAAAGTTCCAAAACAATGCAACATCGTATAAAACAGTAATTGCTGCTCTTCAGATTCGAGGAAATCGCCTCCAACACTGAAAATACGAGCAATACTGGATTTGATTTGATAAGGGAAATACTTGGTTCGGAAGGTGAAGGAACCCCTCGGAGTCAACATGATACACAACATGATATTGCATAGAATCAACTGAAAAAAATTTGGCTGTCATGTTTCCCAGTAAAACAAACGACAGTAGTAACTAATGACATGGAGCACAGAACAGTGATTGGCTATGGAGGCACAGAGTGGTGGTATGATCTTAGTGGAGGGAGGCTGCCACAGGGCACCCCACATCCCAAAGGATGTACCCCACCCCACCTTTGTTTCCATCTTTGCAACTCCTTTGTGAAAACACATATTCATATTCATTCTTCCTTCTCCTGCTCAGTGTAGATATTTTCTAATCCACCTCTTCAGAGGAGATGCCATTGCACATCTCTGGGACAGGGGAGGAACCTGAACCCAGGCCTCCTGATCCAGAGGTAGGGACACTATTTCTGCACCCAAAGACCCAGTACTGCTCAGTGTAGTATTGTAGGTGGATTGAGACCCTTAAATGGAACCAAAGGCCTTAATAGGCCTAAGGGTCAGGGGGCTCTTGTGGTACAGTGGTAGAATCTCCAATACCAGGACATGTATCCAACCTGCTCCAGAGGTGTATGATAACATCTCTGTATAGGTTGATTAGAAAATATCCAGGCCCAAGGTTTAACAAGTAAGTGTCTGGATTAGTGGTGCTGGAAGAGCACAGCAGTTCAGGCAGCATCCGAGGAGCAGTAAAATTGACATTTCGGGCAAAAAGCTCTTCATCAGGAATACAGGTGGAGAGATCTCTCCACCCTTCAGGCTCTCTGCCTGTATTCCTGATGAAGGGCTTTTGCCCGAAACATCGATTTCGCTGCTCCTTGGATGCTGCCTGAACTGCTGTGCACTTCCAGCACCACTAATCCAGAATCTGGTTTCTAGCATCTGCAGTCATTGTTTTTACCTTAACAAGTAAGTGGGTGATTTATCCAACCTCTGCATTATGGAGGAAAAGTGAAAACGCACAAAAGGATCAAACATTCTGTTTGTTTATGGGGTCTGTAGGACACACCAATCAGGAAAAGATAGAGGATCAAATATGTAGTCAAATTTAATCGAAGCTTATGGATAATAATGCAGTAATAGTGGGTTTTTTTTAACTACCCAAATATTGGCTGGGATAGTTTGTATGCAAGGTAAAGAGGTAAAAAAGTCTTAAATTACATCCAAGAAACCCCCTCTAATCCGTATACAGGAAGGCCAACAAGAAAGGAAGCATTTCTGAACATAATATTTGGAAATGAGGCAAGGCACATGGTGGGCATAACAGCTACAAATCATTTTGTGGATAGTGACCATAGCTCAATTAGATTTGGTATAGATATGGAAAGGATAAATGGGTCTGAAATAAATTGAATTGAATTAAATATATTGTCACGTGTACTGAGGCGCAGTGAAAAGATTTGTCTTACAAGCAATATGGGCAGATCACAGAGTTAAGTAGTATAGGTATGTAAATAATAGGTAAACAGCAGCAAAAACAAAAACACAGATACAGGCGAATGTTAAGAGTTTGTGAGTCCATTCAGTATTCTAACAACAGTAGGGTAGAAACTATTTCAAAACCGGCTGGTACGTGTGTTCAGGCTTCTGTACCTTCTCCCCGATGGTAAAGGTTGTAGAAAAACATTGCCAGGGTGGGATGGATCTTTGAGAATGCTGGCGGCCTTTCCTTGACAGCGGGCCTGATAGATGGATTCTATAGATGGGAGGTTGGCCTTTGTGATTGTCCGGGCCGAGTTCACTACTCTCTGTAACCATCTCCAATTTTGAATTGCACACCAGATAATAATATATCCCGACAGAATGCTCACGATGGGTGCACCTATAAAAGTTGGCAAGGGTATCTGCCGTCATGCCAAATTTTCTCAACTGCCTAAGGAAGAAGAGACGTTGTTGGGCCTTTTTAACCAGTGCGTCCACATGAAGAGTCTAAGAAAGCTTGTTGAGGATGACCACTCCCAGGAGCTTGACACTCTCCACTCGTTCTACCTCTGTGCTGTTAATGTGTAGGGGGGCTTGAGTAACATCCTGCTGAAAGTCAATAATGAGTTCCTTGGTTTTGCCAGCATTGAGAGCTAGGTTGTTCTCAGTGCACCATTTTTCCAGGTCTTCCACCTCCCATCTGTAGTCTGTTTCATCGCTATCTGAGATTCGACCAACTGGTCTGACTAATGTTCTGAAATGTTCTAAACTGGGGGAAAGGCTAATTTTACGAAGGTAAGATTTGATTTTGCCTAAGTGGACTGGAAGTAGGTACTTGCAGATGAAACTGTGACAGAGCACTGGCAGGCATCAAGGAGGAAGTAGCAAGTGAGCAGGGTAAATGTGTTCCTGTGAAGACAGAGGATGCGACAGAATCTGCGATATCAAGGAAAATAAAGGTTAGAATTAAGAAAAAAAACGTCTGCTGGTTCAACAAAACAGAGCCCATAGAGGGGTGTACAAAAGTGCAGGCAGGGATCTTAAAACTGGGAAAGCAAATAAATTTTTTTATTCATTTGTGAGACATAGGCATCGCTGGCTGGCCAGCATTTATTGCCCATCCTTACTTGCCCTTGAATTGCTGCAGTCCACTTGCTGTGGGTTGACCAACAATGCCGGTAGGGAGGGCACTACCCCCCCCAGATGTTGGTAAGGAGGACTTTGCATGGTCGATAGGGCTGTTTGTGTTTTTGCCATTGTCTTTTCTGGTTCCAAGGTCAATGCCAGGTGGTCCGTCCAATTTCATTTCTTTGTGACTCCCTCACGATTAATAGCAAGCCTCGTGAGTGGCTTGCTAGGTCATTTCAGAGGGCAGTTGAAGTCAACCACATTGCTGTGACTCTGGAGTCACATGTAAGCCAGACCAGGTAAGGATGGCAGATTTCCTTCCCTAAAGGACATTAGTGAATTTGATGGGTTTTTTCCGACAATTGACAATGGTTTCATGGTCATCGGTTGACTCTTTAGTCTAGGTTTTTTTTAACTGAATTCAAATTCCATCATCTGTCACGGCAGGATTCAAACCCAGGTCCCCAGAACATTTTTCTGGGTTTCTGGATTAATAGTCGAGCGATAATAGCACTAGGGCACTGCCTCCCCATGTGTTGGCAAATAGAGTAAAAGGAAACCCAAAGGGTTTTTAAAATTCTATAAGGAGCAAGAAAATAACTTGGGGAAAGATTAGGGCCCACTAGGCACAATAGAGGTAACTTGTATGTGAAGTGGGAAGACATGGGTACAGTTCCCAATGAATGTCTTGCATTGGTCATCACACAGGGAATAGTTAATGCAGGTGTAGATATCCAGGTGAAGGACTGTGAAATGTTAGAAGAAATCAACATAAAGAGAGAGGAGGTATTCATTGGCTTAGCAACCTTAGAAGAAGATAAATCCAGCAGCTTGGATTATATATATCCCAGACTGTGAAGGAAGCCAAAGGAGGAGATATCCTCCTTTGAAGGAGGAGGCTTACTGTAATCAGATTGTTGTTAACTGGTACGGACACACCGCTGAATGGTCACCTCCTCTACCCTAAACATCACCATGAGTTTGTAAGTTTTCGAGAAATTGGAAGGAAATCTGGCTGGTTGAAATTAAATCTACAACAATGGAAGATAGTTGTTGTTATTGGAGGGTGTTCCATCAGCGTAGTATCCTTGGCTTAGCCAATTTCAGCTACTTCATCAATGACTTTCCCTCCATCCCAAAGTCAGAAATTCGATGCTTGCTGGTAATTGCACAGTGTCAGCATAGTTAGTAACTCTTTGGATTTAGATTACTTAGTGTGGAAACAGGCCCTTTGGGCCGACAAGTCCACACCGCCCCGCCGAAGCGCAACCCACCCATACCCCTGCATTTACCCCTTACCTAACACTACGGGCAATTTAGCATGGCCAATTTACCTGACCTGCACATCTTTGGACTGTGGGAGGAAACCGGAGCACCCGGAGGAAACCCACGCAGACACGGGGAGAACATGCAAACTCCACACAGTCGCCTGAGGCGGGAATTGAACCCGGGTCTCTGGCGCTGTGAGGCAGCAGTGCTAACCACTGTGCCACCGTGCCGCCCATTTAGTACCAGTCCATGTCCAAATGCATTCAAAAACCAGCTTGAGCTGACAAATGTCAATGAATGTGCATGCCACACAGGTTCCAAGCAATGACCATCTCCAAGAAGAGAGAATCTAACCATCACACCTTGACTTTCAATAACAAACTGAATTCCCCCAACTACCAACATGTTGGGGTGGGGGTGGGGATGGGTTAAGATGTCTGACTGGATGAATGAAGCTCTGACAACACTTACAAAGCTTGATGTCTTCCAGGGTGAAGCAAGCCCCTCTGCTGACCCTATATCCATAAATATTCATTCTCTCCACAACTGATGTATTGTAGCTGCACTGTGTATCGTATGTAAGATGCAGCGCAGAAATTTTCCAAGCCTCCAGAGACAGAACCTTCCAAATTCATGACCACTACCCTCGAGAAGGACAAGGACAGCAGATACATGGGAACCACCATCTGCAAGTTCCCTTCCAAACCATTCTCCATCCTGACTTAAAAATATACAGCCATTTCTTCAGTGTCACTGGGTCCGAATTCTGGAACTCTGTCCTGGGCAGCATTATGGGTGTATTCATTCTCCTTTCTAAGCTGCGGGTATGCAGAATTCTAAGTTTTCATGCATTGGTATTGGGATGCCGGTGCTGTTCACATCATTGTTTTCTGGTGATGGAAGTCACTGCCACCTTGGTGGTCTGCACAGAAGGAAGCAAAATGACAGGAAAGCTGAGTACACTGACACTAAATAGGCAGCAGTGGTTCAAAAGGGCAGCTGACTATCACCTTCTCTAGGGATGGGGTATATATGTAAAACCAACGTCGCTGAATTAAGACAAAAAATTCTGATTGCTGCAAAGGTCTGAATTATTACTTTAACCATCCAACCATCTGCTTTACTTAGTTACTTCTGTTTCGTGTGAAGTGGGACAGTATATTTGTTGAAAAGAGTTTTATCAGAGAGATTTCCAATTCGTGCACAATTTACCCCATCAAATATTTAGAGTTTGCGAGTTCAGACCAAAATTTATTTGGCATTACACTCCCCCGATTTGTGGGTTGCTGTTGGCAATTATTCAGATTATGTTACATATTGATGGAGCAACATCCCTTTCTGTTAATAAACATGAGGACAACACCTTCACATAAATGAACTAGATAGGCCACATATTGAAAATTTGCATTAAACCTTTCATCTATTGTCTCATCCTGGAATGGAATTAAAGCTGTGTCAAAGATGCTGAAATAGGATATCTATCACTTCTGCATTACATGATAAATTGCAGACTGAAAAATGGAGACTCCTCCAGATGCCTGAATGATACACAGACAGACATGCTTCATGAAATGGTCTCTTTCACTTGTGGGTCGTAGAAGGACATTCATCTCATTATGTCTATGTTGGCTGTTTGCTGCAGCTATTTCCCCATTGCTTTACTCCATACCCTCAGCCATGAAACTATCTTCACTTCAAATGTTTCCCCATTCTTTCCTTAAAAGATGAAACAGACTTTTCTTCGACTCCTGGTGTGACAGCATTCTGTGTGATAACAACTTTGTGTTAAATGAAACACTTTTCTCTTAAATTATACCCTCAGCCTTTTTATATTGGCAAGCCCTTCTTTTTGACTCTCAAATTGTGAAGAAACAGTCTTCTAGAACTCACTGTGTCAAAATTCTTGTGAAACATCTAGTTACTTAAGTTTAATCTAATGCAAAGTTTTACACCACCAGTGCCATCCTGTTGAATCTATATGTGAATGCCCTGTATGGCTGTTATGTAATTTCTATCATCACCTTACAATCTATGTTTCTGTTGCTGTCACTTTTCTTTATGACTTTATCCAGTGCACTGGCATTTTTAAAGAATTATCTATTTGAACCCAGGTCTCCTTACTTGTACATCTGTCAACAATTTTTTAACAAAATGGTATTTGCTGTATTTAAGTATTCCATATATTTTCAATAGTCACCGATTTTAATCTCTTGCTTCTGCTCATTGAGAGTTCTGGGTTAGGTTTGAGGTTTGCCTTCACTATACTTACAAGTAGCCTTGCTGCTATAAACATAATGTTGTCCCCATACTGTTTGCACAAAAATATTCCTGTTTGAGGAGACATCTTCTCTTCAATATGGAATCTTTGCTCGATCCTGCCTATGACCACTCTTGTTGAGGTAAATTAGCACAATGCACGAATAAAATTGATCTAATGGACATTTGCTTGTTTCTAATCAACTGAAAATTAATACGAATTTAGGCAACATTTTTTAACTGTATTGCACTAACTATGTCAGTGTGGTCAACAACTATACACAAATTAGTAATTTCAAGAGGGAGCAAATGAATGATTGCCTCGTTGAGAAGGAGATAGAAAATAATTTTTAAATAATTCAAACTTGGTGTATGCAGTAACTTGATACTCAGAAATAACTTTACCTCTTATTAAAGGATGTTTAAACTCTACAGGTCCTTTGAAGATCAATCATTTTATTTGGGTTGTGACTTTTGTATTGTCATTCATTTACATTTCTAATGTGTAAGAATGATGTGGCACTAGAAGTGGGAAAATTGGAACACAGGGCAGCACGGTGGCTCAGTGGTTAGCACTGTTGTCTCAGCGCCAGGGACCCGGGCTGGATTCCAGCCTTGGCCGACTGTCTGTGTGGAGTTTCTTCCAGGTTTTCTCCCACAATCCAAAGATGTGCAGGTTAGGCGAAGCCCATAATGTTCAGGGATGTGTGTCAGGTGCATTTGTCAGGGGTAAAATGTAGAGTAGTAGGGGAATGAGTGGGTTATTCTGTGGAGGGTCGGTGTGCGTTTGTTGAGCCCAAGGGCCTGTTTCCACATTGTGTGAGTTCTGTGAACATTGTTTTTCTGCTCAAGCCTATATGTGATCTAAAGCAAGGTGGTTAATCCTTAACTGCCCGGAGAAAAGGGCTAACAAGCTAATCAGCTACATGGAGAATAAATGTTGGCAGTGAATTAATGAAAAATAATTGCATCTTGTGAATAAATAAAAAATAAACTCAGTGAAAGACAGAAAGGAAAATGAGGAGGCAAGTTGTATTACAAAAAAAAATGTTGCCTATCTGTCTGCCCACCTGAAGTCAACATACTCTGGAATAAATGGAGAATATATTTTGTGGTAATGTGATCAACATTGCTATTGAGTCTTTTCAAATATGGGCACGCTGCACGTGAATCTGTTAGACTGGAATGAATCCAGTTAGTGGCATGTAAGACAGATCTAGTATCCCTCTAAACTGTGCTTTAAAAACCCATGATAATGGTATTGCTTAATGTACCTCTGTGAATCTGTTATGTTGAAGTGTGCTGAGCTGTACAGTAATTGGAACATGACTTGGCACAGGTGAAGCAGCCAGTTATGTGGAGACATTTCACTTCTTCCACCTAGTTACCTTTCTCTTCAGGTGCATAACATAGATATTGACACTGTGGTGTCACCTCACATTGTACTTCCTACTGACTAGAAATGTGCAGTCTCTTTGAAAGCTAATTACAGAATAACTCAAGATTGCTATTTACATGGTGTCACAGATGGATTTACTAAATTGGATGTTTTATTACTGTCTTGAAAAAAAACAACTTTCTGTTGATTTGATGATAATGAATTGTTTTACCCTTTAAGTTAGTTGATCTGTCTGGCCAGATGGTAAAAGGCTTATTCTATGTTATTGACAATTTACCTATTGGAAAGTATGGTAGGCTAAAAATGCCCACTGCAGAAGTCTAGCAATCTCAATTACCCATGCATTAGAAGTGGAAACCGGGATTATGGTATTAGCTGTGGTTCATTAATGACTTCGCTGAGTTCCACATTGTGGCTTGTTTAGAATATTATACCACATTATTTTCATCATCCTGGGTATCATGACTAGATTAGATTTAAACTGTTAAGGTCTACAGAGATACAAAGCTATTTCAGTTTAGCATGGAATTGCTTTGTGTTAGAAAGATAAAAGGGTCTGGTTACTAGGAGGGTGTCTGGGCTTCGGGCTTGGTTTGATTAGGGTTTTGATAAGGGGTGATGAGACTTAGGGATGTGTGTGCAGCAACAGGTAGATGGGGGAGAAATCCTAAGTTAGAGAGTATGATAACTGATGAGAGCTTTGCCCTGGTGAGATGGAAGAGATCAGGGCCAACTGCGCAAAGTGTGTCAGCAGCCTTGGGAGCTCTGAGATCCAGGAATGCATGAGCAATTCTTGAAGAGAGACAGAATCCCGGTGGGTACTGTTACGATGGTGTATTAGACCTGCGAACGGTGACCAGGGTACACCTTTTAAAAGGTAAGAACAATGACTACAGATGCTGGAAACCAGATTCTGGATTAGTGGTGCTGGAAGAGCACAGCAGTTCAGGCAGCATCCAAGGAGCAGTAAAATCGACGTTTCAGGCAAAAGCCCTTCATCGGGAATACCTTTTAAACTTAGGTTGCTGGATGAGGTAAAGGCTGCAGAGGCAAGCAGATTTTCGACAAGGCTGTCTGATCTGCAAGCACTGTTTCATGGTAACAGTAGTATTTGTATTGTATCAGCAGAAATCAAATACTTCTTTTATGCTTCTCCCAACTGACATCCAGCAGCATGCTTTTTGTGGCACCACGTCTGTCCTTGCCTTGATCGGTGTCTGAACGTCTCATTCCAACATGATAAATGCATGATATCCCCAAGTGATTATTTTTTCAACTTTTCCACGCCATGTCATGCACCATTTCACACCGAAGGACAAAAGAAAGGAAGAATTCAAGAAATGAGATAGTGGCAAAGATGAAAGAAGGCATGAGCATGGAATGGGAACGAGTGATGTAGGGCAGAAAGTAGAGATAAAGAATTCAAGGTGAATTGCAGTGACACAAAAAATGATCAGGACAGAATATTTCCTGCTCGATTGCAGGCTGCCTTGGGAGATCAAGTGTATATTTGTCCAAATAAATATAGATAACAGGTAATAAAGGATCAATCAATCTATGGGGAGGTGATGGCATAGTGATAGGATTAGTTTTGCTAATGTTCTCGAGGCATGGGTAGAAATCCAACACAGCAGGTAATGGAATTTTAAATTTATTTCTTATTTCCCCTATTTTTTCTAAACAACCTGCTTAGAGATGTTACTACTCATCTTTAGAGCAGGTAGGCTTGAACCTGGGCCTCCTGCTCTAAGGGTCAGGACACTACCAGTGCACTGCAAGACTGGTATTGCAATGGAATTTCATTTCAAGACTTAGTAATTGAATGTAAAGCTAGTCTAATTGTGACCATTGTTGATTGTTATTAAAAACCCATCTGGTTTACCAGTGCCCTTTGGGAAGGAAATCTGCTGTCCTGACCTGATCTTGCCTACTTTGGCAATGATATTGTTGACTATTAAAAGCCCTCCATGATTGTGCACCCAAATGGTGCATGGGAGCAGCACCAATTGTAAGTTTCCTTCCAAATCACACAACATCTGAACTTGGCACTATACACATACAAGTGCTGGTCAAAAGCCAGGAACCTCCATGCTAATGGTACAATTGGTGTACCATGGACTGCCTCATGTCAGGAAGACATCTCATCAGTACCTTCTAAAGGGCAATTAAGAATGGGTAACATATACTGGTCTGACTGGTGACCCCAAATCTCATGAATGAAAAGTATTTGTAGTTCACAGTGTCTAATAGTGGAAGGGAAATGGAGAAAGTGATACACAGACAAATTAGGGAAATGAGCCAAAACAACTCTCAAAATAATGATCGTGGTTGTTTCAACTACCCTGCTATTAACTAGGCAGAGGAGGTAGTTAAAGACAATAAGGCATTGTAGTTCCATGCTGTATATCATGACTGTGAATAATGAGCATGCATTTCAAAAGGGAATTCTTTGCTTCAGCAACCTGAATGAAATTTTTTGAGGAGATAATAGAAAAAAGAAATAATTGTAATTCTGGAGATATAATTTATCCAGTTTTCAACAGATAAAAGGAGCTACATTAGACCACAGTGTTAGATCAGAAAATGTGGCTTCAAGGGAAGTGACAGAATGGATTGCTGATAGGCTTCAAGCCAGAAAACAGGGAGTGGAGTAAAGGATAGTTATTCAGAGAGGTAGAAGGTGGGAAGTGGTGTTCCACAGGGGTTTGTAATCACAGCTGGTCAGAAATTACATTCCCAATTTGGACTTGGAATCAAAATGCAATTTATAAGTTTATGAATGACATCAAATTGCAAAGGTGATTGTCAATAATGATAAGAACTGCAGCAAATTACGTGAGGACATTAATAAGCATATGGAAAGGGTCCTCTTGTGGCACAGAATTAGTGACCATACTCCTGGGCTGAGTGACCCGGGTTCAAGTCCCACCAGCTCCAGTGGTATGTAGTAACATCTCAGAACAGGTTGATTATAAAAAGTAAGCATATGGACTGTCCATTTATTGTATTAATTACATACAAATAGAGTTCAATGCAAATAAATGGGAAGTATATATTTTAAGAATGAGAATAAAGAAATCACTTATTATTTGGAACTTGAAGTCTGGGTTGGGTATAGAAGCAAGGAGATCTCAGAGTACAATGTAGAAATTGCTAAGAGTTTCACCACAAGTTTGAAAGGTTATGAGAAAGTATACAGAGCGCTAGGCTTTATTTCCAGAGGGATTGAGATGAAAAACTAGGGAATTTGTATTCAACTTTAGCAAGACAATAAATGTTCAAGGAATTCCATGTAAGATCTGAAAACTCAAATATTAATCATGTAAAAACTGCATCCCAACGTTGTCACTTTCATAACTTAATTATTCTTAACTTAACATTAAAGTTTGCACCATTCTTAATAATTAACCTAACCTAATTTTTTCTATGGATTCTTAGCAAAAGTGGTGAGAGGGAGATTTGGCTAATAAGTTAGTTGTATTGTTTTCAAGTGTCACTTGGACAGTATAAGATATTCACCTTCACCTGCTAATAACAAAAGCTTCTGAAATTTGGATTCTTATGTTCACGGCATCAGATTTTAGTTATTTTATTGTCTGAGTAATATTTAACAGTTGTACACATTTTTGAAAATGTAGACTTTATCCCCCTGACTTGAAGCTTCTTGATAATCAAATTATTTCAATGTGAATTCAAATCACGAATACATATTTCATTACTATCATCACAGGATGTGAATACTTTATTCTGTTTTATTTCCCCTGAACTGAACCAAATGCATTTACCTTGGGTTGCAAACTTGTCTTATCAAGTTACAGGAGATGAAATCTGTTTTCTTAAGTAAGATATTTTGATCTGTTGCAGTAAGTTGAAGTGTTGGTCATCGAAATGAATTTCTAGAAAAGTTAGGCATCAGGTAATTTCTTTTCAAATTGCATTATTAATAGAACATCATTGACTTGACTTTGGAGACATGAACTCTATCACCTTCAACAACTTTAGTTTTATTGGCAATAAGTAGCATAGTTGACTGAATGGAACATTGATAGATTAAGTGAGTGGCCAAAAATGTGGCAGTTAGAATTCAATGTGGGGAAATGTGAGGACACCTACTTTGAACTGAATGGACTAGAGAATTTATTAAAGGAGTACAAAGTAGGGCTATAGAGGCAGCAAATGGGTTTAGGACTCCATGACCAGAAATCAATAGAACCAATGAGAAAGGTATGAATATTCATTAATATAAAAGCAAAATACTGCAGATGTTGGAAGTTGGACAGATAAAGGTGGGTCTACTCAGCAGGCTAAGAGAAATTGCTAAAGAGAAAAAGAGTTAACATTTCAGATTGATAACACTGGTACCCGTAAAGGGTCATTGATTTGAAATATTAACAATCTCCCAATAAGTTCTGCCTGCCCTGCTAAATGTTTCCAGCATTTTCTGTTTCCATGTTAAAAACTAATTTAATTGTGTAATGACATTTTAGCCTTCAACTTAAGAGGGCTGGAATATAAAAGAATAGATGCATCCAACAGTCATATAAAGCACTTGGTTGGGTTTTAGCTGGAGAATTATAATCCGTTTAGTCCATCATATCTCAGGAAGAGTGTATAAATCTCAGAAGAGATTCGGTACATATTTATCAGAATGTATTCCCTTGATATTAGAAGATTAAGGGGTACTATAATTAACATGGTTGAAGAAGCTGGTAAGAAGAGAGAAATATTTCCTTCATTGGAGTAATTTGAAGAAAAGTAAATTGCGATACTTGGATATTCTGAAAAAAAAAACACATACTGCTAAACTATTGGCTTCTATTCATCAGGGCAATGAATAAAAATACCTTGGTAAAGGGGAAACAACGTGAGCTACATAATAGGAGCATATTAATTTGATTGGCAAGTGAACTCTGATAGTGATGCTGCCATGGAAAATTCACCAGTAAATGATGAGTGACAATTAACTGTCAGACCTTATTTAAAATTAAAGAAGGACAGGTTGGCTCTGGCCAAGATAACTGCCATGAATAATGAACCTCTGGTTCACTATGTGGGTGTTGTTTTGACCAATCAGAATCAACCTGCATCTGTTCAAAAATTTACCAACGCTTAACAGTTAACTGTCAGTTTTCATTAACTGGTGTATTTTCCATGGCCTATTGCCTATTTGAGTCTACTTGCCAAACAATCAGCTGTCTCCTCCTTTACAGTTCAAATGTGGTTTTCTCTTCGCTTTAGCATTCCCTGCAAACTGTTCTGATGAGTGTAAGATGAAAAGCTTTGACAAAGTGTTTTTCAGCAATATTTAAGTGACTACTACCTAACAACTATTTATATAATGTTGTAATCGGAATTCAATCATTCTGTGATGGTTTCAGGAAACATGCCTTCACACAAATGTCTATGGTACTCTAAAACTCACTTCATAAGATAATGGTTTTGAAAAAGACAGTTATTGAATTATGAAACAAAATCAGAAATTGCTGGTGAAACTCAGCAAATCTAGTCTCATCTGTGGGGTGAAAGCTGCCAAACCTGCTGAATTCTGCCAGCAATTTCTGTTTTTGTATCAGATCTCCAGCATCTGCAGTTCTTTATTGAATTTTAATGTTGAGCTATACTGAGTTCCGTCCAAACTAATGATGTTGCACAGCCACCACATGAAGAATCAGTTATTTGGAATCTAGCATGGTCTCCCAATGAAGGCACACGTGCCTTCTCTACCTCTTGCTGATAATAGTTAATGTGCCTAAGAGCTAATGCAACCTGTGTATATTTACTGATATAAGCAACAGCTTGTTACCTAAGGCAAAAGCCTCATTTTGCTGAGACTTAATTGTAGACCAACTTCTATCACAGATTACTGAACAGTCTTAGACCAGCTTAGGAAAGAAGATTGGTGGCAGCAGTCTACTCTAACCACAAACCACCAGTGGTCGACTCCCAGGCATCATATCACATTGTAACATAAGTCTTGATCCAAATATTTTGTTGAATAGCAGTCGGTTGCAAACATCAAACAAACTTATTAGATTTTTGTTTGGCAAAGGTATGAAGGGTCTTATTTTGGTTCAGGTAAAGGTAGCCATTGTTCCTTAAGTGTCTAATGTCTTACATCACTTTGTTAATGTTGCTGAAAATCACCTAATTTTGTTTGGGACAGCAGAAATACTCTCTACGATGACATTGATCTCTATGCCATGTGTGGAAGAATCGTTGGCCTTCTTTGGTCCCTTTTTGAAGATTGACTTCTTTAAATAGTCACGGCAACGGAGCATGACAGCCTTGGCTCACTAACTGGAGGCCATGCCACTGAATGTCAACAGCCACAGAGGTCACTTGATACTAGTCTGTTGAGTCTCAGTGCAAAGTAAAGATGCCATCATTTCCCAGCTGCCTGTCATATAAATTGGCAATTACAGCGGCAGCAGAGATGTGGAGATCTGTAAATAGAGTGTTACCTCTCAATCCTGATGAGAGATGTGAGAAGAAAATGAGACTGTACAAGCTTGTTGCAAAGCAGCTGACAAGGTTCACCACCCCCACCTCCCCCTTCCCCCACCCTCCCCCAACTCTGAAACATCATGATGAAAGCACACGAGTGCTGCTAATGAACTCATGAGGATGGAATAATGTGGATTATGATCACTAATTTCCCTTTCTTCTCTTCTGTTCTCTTGCAGAGCTCTGCACATTCCAGTTTGGGAACTGGTTATTTTGTGAGTATACATGCACATTTGCAATCATCATACATTTTTAGCTTTTAAACCATTACACATTTCAGTCGCTCATTATTAAAACAGGTATAGTGAAAGAATTGTGACAGTCCTTGGGGACTACTACAGTAAATTTAATGCTGCTGCATTGGTAACCTGGGGGTCATGCAAGGATGCAAGGCTTCCATTGCCTAATGAGGAAGGAATTGCAATTATATTGTCATTGTATTAACTTGCTGCTCCCCATTGGGAAGCCAGTGGCAAACAACATTGAAACTGTCAATGTCATTTCTGGAATGAAATCTCATTAACATGTAGAGTGTATCGCATTGGATCACCAAGTCTGTTCTTGTTATTCAGACTATTTGTTATTCAGCAGACTATTTCTTTTAAAAAAAAAAGAAACATATGCTACCACCACCCTTCAGAATTCTGACAATGCTGAGTTGATTAAAAGGACTATCACAGCATTAAGGGGTAAATTTTACACAGCGAGCCTAATGGCCTGCAGCCTTGTTTGACAGGTGTGTGATTCAGAGAAGATGGATCATGAGGCATGAGACAGGGTATGCAAACTCCTTTGGTGCTCGGGCATCTTCAGTGTTTGCTTAAGAATACCGATTATGAAGTAAGACCATACACACAAGTCCAGATTTCACAACTGGTGAACTGGCCAAATGTGTCCAGAAAATTGGAACATCTCCTATGTAAATGTATTGCTGTAAATCAAAGGATGTCAGCACTTCTGATTCTGCAGACAGCTTCTTAAATGTCTGCTAGAGATGCACACCTTTTTGTTTTAAAGTGTGGTTGTAGGTGTGATCTCTTTATAGCTGGAGATTGGAATTTTTTTCACGCAGGAAGGAATCTTCAGAATATGCTTGAAATGAGACAAATGCACTGAACCTTCATATAACACTGTCTCTCAGAGCCATACAAAAATGTGTGTTTCATTGAAGGTTTGTCTAATAGAAAGCATAGACAATTTGTGCCACATTAAAGGTCATGGCATATTAGAGCATGTAATGGTAAGGGGCTGCTATACCTCCAAAGATCATTATAAACATATAAAGTTAATGGAAGAGCCATTATATTAACACTGGAATCCATTTGTAGTGAAAGTAATGAACAGAATAGCAATGGTCGTTAGCACTGTAGTTCTGACAGCCACACACTGTTTTGGAACTCTTGCCAGTCTCTTGCTGAAATAAATGATTTAGTGGCGTTATTAGCTCCATATAACTAATGTTGCTTAATAATAACTTTGTTACCTGGAGTGATACATTAGAAAACTTAAAATGTATGCCATGTTTCAAAGAAGATATTGCTTTCAGAGCAGTAGACAGTGCTGTACTGATTTTGGAGTGTATGCTGACAGCTGTTTTATGATGCAAGCTATTGGAAATGTCTTCATATCCCATTTTAACATGCAAAATTTTATCCAAAAATCTGTCATCCTAGTGACAGTTGACATAATGATAAATGTGTTATCTCTGGATTTATATTACAAATTTTAACTATTAATAGTTTTAACAAAATTAATTGTAAGGTCATAAAGATTTTCAGAAGAATATTACCAGCTATTATATTGAGGATTATATCATATCTATAAAACCAGACAGTCATACCCTATAAAGAGGGTGGTGATGGCCTAGTGGTGTTATCGTTGTGCCATTAATCCAGGGACCAGGTCATTGTCTGGGCACCCTGGTTCAAGTCCCACCATAGCATGTCGTGCTGTTATAAAGAGCCTAATGATGACTGTGAATTCATTGTTAGGAAAATCCCATCTTGTTCACTAATGTCCTTTAGGGAAAGAAACTGCCATCCTTACCTGATCTGGCCTACACCTGACTCCAGACCCACAACAATATGGTTGATGCTTAACTGTCCTCTGGGCAATTAGAAATGGGCAATAAATACTGGCTAAGCCAGTGATGCCCACATCCTGTGAATGTATAATAATAAAAAAAGAGTCCTTCAGTTGTTCAAAGTGAATGTTCATGCAATTATAAACATGATACAGCACTGAGGAAATGATTGATCTTTTCCCTGCTTGTGCTATTGGATCTTCTGAAGAGCCATCCAATTAGTCCCAATGACCCTTTCCTTCCCATTGGCCTTATCAACTATTCATGGATCAGTGGTGCTGGAAGAGCACAGCAATTCAGGCAGCATCCAACGAGCAGCGAAATCGACGTTTTGGGCAAAAGCCCTTCATCAGGAATAAAAGCTATTCATCCATTTCCCTTTTCAAACTCATTTTCAAATCTGCTTATGCTATTCATTTATGGAGTGCATTTCAATTCACAAAATCGCGCTGTTTAAAAATATATTTGTGCATGTCATCCTTTTTCAATTACCTTAAATCATTGCCCTCTGCTAACTGTTGAGTTTGCTCCACCCTGTCTTCGTATTAAATAAACACACTGTACTGACCATTCCTCACATATCAGTCAATGCTTCTACTCAGTTTCTTTGGCATGGATTGACTATGTAAATATAACTATAGGTCTTCTTTGGACAAATACTGAGATCTCAAATATAAAAGTTAACTTTTAAGTGAAATAGTTTGCTTCATTATGTGGTAGATAAAAATCATAACCGTTATCCCAGAATGGTTACAATCCTTTTAATACTGGAAATGATTTCTCCTTATTGACTGGCAGAAAACCCTTAAAGATATTGAAGATCGTTAATCTCCCTTAAATCCTTCCTGGTTGATGAAGAGCAGCCCCATTTCTCTAATCTCTCCATGTAAACTGAGGTCTTGTGTCTCTCTGTGTAAACTGAGGTCTTGCTATTCTAGCAAACCTTTTCATTACTTTCTCTGTAACCTTGGCACACACAAGTCTCCTTTTTGGTTCCGAATGGCCACACCATTCTGATGGCTACCTTTGTACTACAGTGTATTTGGATATGAAATTTTAAAATATTGTATGATTGAAAAAAGGTTTTCATATCCCCTTTCATATTACCATTTAGCTTATTCTCATAGCTTTTACCCCCTTATTTCCCTTTTTCAATATCCCCTATGGTTCTAGAACGTAACTCAGTTCCCTATTAAATTATGAGCTCAGCATTTTTCAAAACCTGTCGTTTACTGCTTTTTTTTTTAACCTTTGTGACTGTAGTCATCTAATGAGCTTGAGTTCTGTGCAACATTCCTTCCTTCTCTAAAGCTTGAAATTATATCCAGTAGGTGGAATCCTAGTTTCCTCTTTTAGCCAACATTTACATCAGGGAAATCTGCAGTTTCAGACATTGTGGGACCATCCACAACCAGGAAATGATTGGAGGAGAGTGCTGCCACCAATCTGCCCTCTATACTGGGTCTAAGAACCTATTTAATTAGAAGTGCTAGAGGATAAACCATTATTGAGTCTCAAAGAAAAGAGACACTTGCCTTATACAAGATATAGTTTAATTTAAAATAACAACAGTTACATGTTACATAGATAAGCTAAGCATAATTAAAAAGCTTATCAAAAGCCAGAGATGACACATCTGTCTCCTTTACAGTTGCATTCTAGGCTGTTACTTCCCAGCCCAATAACTGACACCATCAAATTGGGTGGAACATACTGCAACTTCATTGTTTAACTCTTTCAGAAGCATACCTTATACAATATGCAGTATCCAAGTATAGCTTAGACCTTGCACATTTTGAGTACTACAACTAATTATGTGTTGACACTCAAAATTGGAAAGCTGTTCACCTATCCACATGTCTTTCCTATCAACAGAAACACCATGCTTTGGATTACCGGTGCTGACTTGAAAACATGCAGTCAGCTGACGTGAAATGTTCTGTCCTGAACATTTCACCGTTGGGTTGTGGTTTCAATTCTTGCTGAAATTTAAGGATAGATTTTAAATATTGTAGTTTGTTCAGCCTAATTCCCAAATGGCTGTGCAGAAGGATCACTTCGCATTGTGGTCACCTTTCCTATGTTCAGCAAAGCTGAGTTGTACTTCTGACAGCTGGAATTAAATCAAGGGTAGCATTAAGAAGCAAGATTATGTTTTCTGCAACAAGAAAATGGCATGAGGCCATAGAACTTGCGGTTCACTCCAACCCACTTCAACTTGATTAGTTGATCTAGTGCACACCAAAGCACAGTTACTTACAGCTCAGCATTCTGACCAAACGTGAATATTGAAACTTAAAGCAGTCCTTACAATGCCATTGCACTTTCATTTGTGCTCTTTCCATCGCTTAACATGTGCCTAATTTTGTCCTCATGGGTTTCTCTTCTCCTAAAGCTGCTAAGCCTGGAATCTTGTCCCAGTGACATTAGCTATCTCATTCAAGTTGACATATATGAGCTTGTAAAGTTGTATTCTCATGTCACCAAGTTCCAGGTTTGGATTGAGTTTAGATAATTAAGTGTGTGTGTGTCTCTCTCTCTCTCTCTCTCTCTCTCTCGGGGGTTGGGGTGCATGGGAGGCTGTACGGTGTGAGGTTTCAGAGCCACAGTTGGCGAAGCAGGAGAGTCAAGATCAGAACCATTTCAATGGACTAGTACCATTTGTGCACCACACTTAATCATGTGGCTAATTTTATAGTTCGTGGTATTGACCAAACTGCGCAATGGAATTTTATTGTACTTCACTTGAAAGTGACGTCCAATTGTGCTTCGGGCAAGATTGTGTGGGCTGTCCTTTATCTCAGCTATAATTGGTTAAGGATGACTGTGCCTTGTAGATCTTGTAAAAGGACAAGAATATCTTCCACCACATACTTTTAGTTTACAGTGTATTTACAGTACTGTAAAGTTTTAAAAAGATGTTTAGTTTTTGCTTTATTGTGAATAATATTTATTTAAATGGGACCTGAAATAACTAGTATTATTATCTGCGCATTCACCAGAATGTTTACAAATCTTCAGATTGTGTTGGGCTGTAAATGTAGGTTTATAAAAAGAAAGTAACAATACAAATCTTTAAAAGAATGACAAGGACTGTTAAGAAGCTTAAGTCTTGGCATAGTGATCCATATGGCTTCAGTAGCAGGGACCCTATTGCATAGGGTACCATCTACTGCACGGATGCCTGCAGCCAAACTATACCACAGAGAGAGCACCATCATTGCCAATCATGATCACTACTGAACTTTTTTTCAGATTAGAATTAACAACAAATTCAATTGACAAATTTTCACTCTGCTGGTTAAGTTCCCTTGCAATTTAGGACTAATAAGCACACTTCCCCATTTTAGTGAGAATCTAGTATAACACTGACCACACTTGAAGATCCTAGGCGAAAGAGAGGACTGCACATGCTGGAGATTAGAGTCAAGATTAGAGTGGTGCTGGAAATGCACAACAGGGAGCAGAAAATCGACGTTTCAGGCAGGAGCCCTTCATCAGCCATTCCTGATGAAGGGCTCCTGCCCAAAACGTTAATTTTCCTGCTCCTCAGATGCTGCCTGACCTGCTGTGCATTTCCAGCACCATTCTAATCTTGACGCTTGAAGACCCTGTCAAAATTAAGGGCTATTCTTGTGAAATCCCTTAATTTGAATTTGTAGATTGTCAGCCTGAAAATTTGGCTCTTTGAATGATGGATCAGCAATAATGGCAAACCTAGTCAGAGATGAAGTGAAACCCAGGAGGTTTTGTTCCAGATTTGAGCACAATCCACTGGTTGAACCTGGGACCTTTCAATGTAAGTTGCTTAGTATGACTTGAAATGGTACATTTTTATGCTAATACATTGCAAGATTTAATAAATGCTTCTTGAATCAGGGCAGTGTACTAGTGAAAGACTTGGTACCCCCAAGTTTTCTGCTATGCTTGATAGAAATATAACTTCATGAAGGTTTAAACTATTTCAGTCCAGTGGCAGGTCTGAACTGGACTTGGTAAATCAGTTTTGAGCTGACAAGTTCCAACTGGAATCTGTGCAAAACCATCCAGAATACTTCAATCCAATCTCTTTATGTTCTGGTTGATACTTTTTCCCCTCTTAGCAGGGTTCCTGACAACACAAAGAAATATTAGCATCTCAGACATCTGAAACAAGCTATTGTTCCTGTTTCAAAAAGAAAGCTTCTGAATCCATTTAGGGAAAAACTTTGTTCTTTTTTTTTTGCAAATTGTTGGAAGCAGTTAAGAATTTTTTTTTGAAAAGAAGGATAAGTTACTTTGGATATCAGCCGATTTACAACACAATCCACATTCTCTTAATAATGTACATGGAAAAAATAAAAAGCAGCTGTGCTTTGCTAGTATTTTTTTAACGAAACGTGTACAGAGATTTATTAAAAACATATTTAAGGCAAATAGAATTTTGTTTCTGATCCCAGGCTATAAATGTCTCTTTCCCATCACTCCAATATATAAATGGTCGTTTGGAAAGTTTCCATGCCATTCGTTCCAAACATGTATTACTTAATACCAAATAATAAAGATAACCATTTATTGAGTGGTTAACACATGATTTTCAACCCAATGAAATAGGGTCAATCCTAGCACCAGCTGATACTTGCAGACTTGTGGTACGTTGTTGGTAGTTGGCTATTTCTTTTGTTTGGGTTGCTTTACAAAGAAATTTCAAGCTGACTGTCAGTGTCTGAGGAGGAATCTTCAGAATAGAATTCAAGATCATCAATTGGCAGCACTCGAGATTATATGGGGAAGAAATTTATCATTTTGAAGGGGAGCTACCTTGCTATGACTCAAATCTTATCCCTCCGTGCAAAGTGCAATTAGTTTGCTGTACATTTTTAGAATTCATTCATGATATATAGGCTTCACTGACTGGGCAACATACTTTACTACCCCTTAATTGTCATTGAGAAGGTAATGATGAGCTGCCTTCTTGAATTGTTGCAACCCCTATTTGATGGACAGTGTTAAAAATCACACAACACCAGTTTATAGTCCAACAGATTTATTTGGAAGCACTAGCTTTCGAAGTGCTGTTTCTTCAACACCAGCTCCTCCAAATCATGGCTATTTGATGGAGATACACTCACTGTGCTGTTAGGAAGGGAGTTCCTAGATTTTGACATTGTGACACTGAAGGAATAATGATATAATTCCAAAAAAAGGATGGTGAGTGGCTTGGAGTGGAAATTGCAGGTATGGTATTCGACATTTGGTTTTCTTATTTTATGCCGACCTTTGAGCTCCATACATGGCATTGACTTCCGAAACAGGATGTTAATGCTGAGAACTTTGCCTGCATACCAATCAGCGTGCAAAGACCCTCATAACAGCCATGTGGCCACACACTTAGACAGAATGATGGTGGTGTTCCTATGTATCTGCTGCCATTGTCCTTCTGGATGGAAGTGGTTCTGCTTTTGGAAAAAGCAGCCTAAGGAGCCATGATGAATTTCATCTTGCAGACGGTACACATTGTTGCTACTGAGCGTTGTTTGTGGAGGGAGTGGATGTTTGTGGATTGAGTAGGCTGCTTTGTCCTGGATGGTGCTAAGCTTCTGGAGCAAAACTCATCCAAGACGAGTCGTGATTATTCCATCTCACGTCTGACTTGCTTTGGCGAATCAGGAGGTGCGTTACTTGCTGCAGGATTCCTAGCTTAGGCATTGTATTTTTGTAGCTAATCAAGTTCAATTTCTGGTCATTGGAAACCCCCCAGCATTTGGGGGATTTAGCATTGGACATGTCGTTGAGCAGCATCTCTTATTAGTGATGGTCATTAGATGGACATTTTGTGAACGCTGCTTGTACGTTTTTGCGTAAGCCTAGGTATTGTCCAGCCTTTTCTGCATTTGTTCATGATTTGCTAGTGTTTGTAAAATGTCAAACAAATACCAAGCATTAGCAATAGAACAGCTTGGCATAGCGGGGGTGGGGCAGAGGAGGGGGTGGGGTTTGCTTCGTGGGTGTGCTGCCACTTTGGATTAAGAATCACGTAAAACAATGAAAACTACAAACTTCAACTTCAACCTCAACCTAAGTTACAAGACCCGACTTAATATATGTGAGCTGCTGGTATGATTTGATTTGAGAGTTCACCATTGTGGGTGCAACCAAACATGTTGCCTTTGAGAATTTAGAGCTACGTTTATAAATCTCAGGAACTCTTAAATACTCACTCCTCCTTTCAGACTGTTCTTAAAGCTATACTTCTTTGGCCAAGCTTCTGGCCATATATCCCTATAAATCCTTACATGGTTCAGTGTTTCATTTTTCTTGACAGCTCTCCTGTCAAGTTCCTGCAGATGTTTTACTGCAGTAAAGGCACTTTGTGGAGGAAAAAGGCACTTAAACATTGAAAATATCTGCATATTTTTTTCCCAAGTAGCTCCATGGAATGAGGTTGAGGGCTTGGGTTGGAAAGGACAGATAGCACAACTCAGTAATTGACTAAATAAATGTGGAATCGAGCCTTTGGGAAAGTGATGGAATAGCACCTCATTTGACCTCCTAGTTTGTGGTTGGCAATGTAATACTATTGCACAATGTGATCGCAAAGTGGTTTAAAAGTCTACAGTGCGTTCTGAAGTAGATGGCATGGGGGTGTTGGTTGCTGCTTAAAGCACTTCCAGAAAGTGGAGAGAAGATGGAATATTTTTAAGGCTACGGTTAGTTTCACCTTTTCCAACTAATTAAGCATTACCTGAATGGAAACTGTTTGAGAGATTTGCATACCCAAAATGGAGCCCAAACTTATTTCTTCTGATGAACTCAGTGTCCACTCCTCCACAAACAAAACTGCAGCATGTGAAACCCAAGAATGCACCAGGGCTACTGTCCAAGGTTACCTGCAGCCTTAATACCTAGGTGTACAGAGCAGTGACATCATGGAAACATGGCGTCCTAAATTGTTCTTCTGGTTCAGGCACTGCCTTGACTTGCACATGTGCAATCATTCTTTCATTGCTGCTTAATAATACCTTGAAATTACTGTCAACCACAAAGTCCAAGCATCATTATCTTCAGGTCTGTAGCAATTCAAGGAGAAAGTCCACACCCATCTTTTTAGGGGAGGAGAATAATTGGCCATTATTTCCAGTCTGCTGAAGAAATTTTTAAATGATTAATTTGAAGTCAGTAGTAGCTTTAGTTTAATCTGTTTCTTGGCCTATTTTCATTACCTGGGTAAACTGAGGAGATATAGCTCTGTTGCTTGTGAATCTTTAATCGGGGTAATGCTTTGCCTTTTTTCTGCTAATAACTAAAGCTGAAATGGTAGGCTTCTCTTACGTATTTCATAAAAGACTTAAGGATCTGCCTTTAATGACATTGCTGGTTATTCAATTCAATATCTTTTTGAATCCAGGTTATATTGCATTCAGATGTTGCAACATAGTCCTGGATATGTTTCCTCCTTTGAGTTCAGAACGTTTCAGTAATGCCTCGTCTTTTTTATTTATTTTCAATCCCTTTCAGTTGATCAACATGTTGCAACTTTCTTTTCATCTCGCAGAGTGCAGGGAAGTTTTCTGTAAATATGATATGTACACAATGGAGTTAGGGCATTGAGACATTGTGAAAATACAGATGAAGAGATTTCTATGATCTCAGGGAAGAAAAGTTCATTAAAAATGTCTCAATTTAGTGAAGAGGACTTCGTGCACGATGGAAATGATGGTGGTGTGGGGAACGGGTGTGACATAAAATCAAGGTTCTCTCTGACTGGCCTGAAGGACTGGTGGAGATGTCCATTGCATTGAGCAGTAATCTATAAAGCTATAAAAGTGGGAGGCATAACCAATTTTGTTGTTTAGGTGATGTGGAAGCTACAAATTGTAGATCTGTGTTTTATTTGAAACTGATTAAATTGGGGGAAAACTGATTCGTGTGTGCATCTGGCACTGCTTTTGGTTGTAGGACTTGCTTCAGATTTTATAATTTTGTTGAGGTTTTAAGAATGAAAGAATGATTTTTGTTAAACATGGTTCTGATTCTGGGTGAAAGTTGATGCTTAGGAGATTAGGAACCGAGTGAAGAATGCCAATGGCAGGAGTCATGAATGTGTTCACTGTAACTGCAATAGATTTTTACGTGAACCATATATTCCCGTGCATATTTGATTTAAAAAATGGGAAAAAAAGAACATTACACCTGCATAAATGTAGATTCTTACCCATTCATTAATATAAAATGTACTCATCATAACAAGTCAGTCCTAGAAAAATTATTTTTTTAAGCTTTTCAGCTATTAAAATGGGCGCTGTACTCAAAATAATTGTTGTGTTAAAAATTATGTTCATCTCTATAAATGGTAACAGTAGTTGCTGGAGAGTTGTTTTTCAGGCTGGAGGCCTGTGACCAGTGGACTGCCACAATCATTGGTGCTGTGTCCACTACTTTTCATCATTTTATATAAATGATTTGGATGTGAGCATAAGTGGTATAGTTAGTAAGTTTGCAGATCACACCAAAATTGGAGGTGTAGTGGACAGTGAAGAAGGTTACCTCAGATTACAACGGGATCTTGACCAGATGGGCCAATGGGCTGAGAAGTGACAGATGGAGTTTAATTCTTCAAATGTGAGGTGCTGCATTTTGGGAAAGCAAATCTTAGGAGGACGTATATACTTAATGGTAAGGTCGTAAGGGAGTGTTGCTGAACACCTTAGAGTGCGGGTTCACAGCTCCTAGAAAGTTCAGTCATAGGTAGGTAGGATAGTGAAGAAGCTGTTTGGTATGCTTTTCTTTATTGATCAGAGCATTCAGTATAGGAATTGGGAGCTCATTGTGGCTGTGCAGGACATTGGTTAGGCCACTGTTGGAATATTGCGTGCAATTCTGGTCTCCTTCCTATAGGAAGGATGTTATGAAACTTGAAAGGGTTCAGAAAAGATTTACAAGGATGCTGCCAGGGTTAGAGGATTTGAGCAATAAGGAGAGGTTAAATAGGCTGGCGCTGCCTTCCCTGGAGCATTGAAGGTTGAGAGGTGACCTTTTGGATGTTTGTAAAATCATGAGGGGCATGGATAGGATAAATAGGCAAAGTCTTTTCCCTGGGGTGGGGAAATCCAGGATGAGAGAGCAGAGGTTTAGGGTGAGATGGGAAAAGATATAAAAGAGAGCTAAGGGGCAACTTTTTCACACAGAGGGTGGTGCCAGAGGAAATAGTCGAGCCTAGTACAATTGCAGCACTAAAAAGCATCTGGATGGGTATATGAATAGGAAGGGTTTGGAGGGATATGGGCCGGGTGCTGGCAGGTGGGACTAGATTGGGTTGGGATATCTAGTCGGCATGGACGAGTTGGACCAAAGGGTCTGTTTCCGTGCTGTACATCTCCATGACTCTATGATTCTAGTGTGTACAAGTGAATAATAACCATGTTAAACAATTGTAGTTATTCATTGCAGAAGCAAATAATTTGGATACTAGAAACTTAAATATAAGTTTAAAAATCTGAAAATAGTTAATTGGGCAGACAACATCTATGGAAAAGTTTAAAAGAATAAATGTTCTGATGAATTATTTTCATCAGAACCAGAAAGAAAAGATATTTAACAGGTTTTAATCAATTACAAAATCAGAAATGGTAGGAGAAATGAACAAACCAATAATCTGTGAGGGGGTCGGAGGGAGAATGCTACATATGTGATAATAATGAATGAGACTACAGATTAAGAGTACTTTACAATTTTTTGGAGGAAAGCAAAATAGAGAAGCTTAATGATGGCAATGTTTAATTTTAAAAAAACAAGTCAAGGGTTGGGACTGGATTTCTTCTACAATTATCTCAATCCCACTGTTGGGCAGGCAGACCTGGGTGTCAGAGGCCTGCACACTGTGGACAACTGACTCTGTATGCGACTCTTATTGGAGTGGCTAATGAATGGTCAGAAAGCAGACTTGCTGCCTGGTGTAGGGCAGAGAGAGGGCTCTTCAAGATGAAGAGCAAATTAGAAGCTTCCAGCTTGAAAGCAGCAACTAGACTTTGTAGTGGGTATGTCAAAATAGAAGCACCCTCTCTCTGCTGCTTAAAATTTGGAATAAAGTTCGGCCTCATAATGCTCCACACTGGTGGAGGCTAGTTAGGAATAAGCCCTCTACAGGGCAGTCTGAGGCACACAGAGAAGTCCTGTAATCTCACCTGGAGTCATGGACCCTGGATCTGCCAACAGGAAGCCACCATTAGGCAACTAACCTGGGCCCTTCCTCCTTTGGGGGCATGGAGTCCGACAGGA
The DNA here is from genome assembly GCF_004010195.1 of Chiloscyllium plagiosum. Classification (NCBI taxonomy): domain Eukaryota; kingdom Metazoa; phylum Chordata; class Chondrichthyes; order Orectolobiformes; family Hemiscylliidae; genus Chiloscyllium; species Chiloscyllium plagiosum. The sequence continues at coordinate 29,605,847 of NC_057737.1, forward strand.
CAGTCCTCCAGTGGCAGCTAATTACTTTAATTGACTGCCATGATGGATGTTCACTTGCTTCTGTTCCTGGCCATGACAGGGCCTCATAATCAACTTTCATGTTCCAGCTGAAAACAGATGAATAAACCTTGAGCTTCAATTCTTCATTGTTTCATACTTTGGCCCCCTGACACTAACCTTTTCCCAGCATCTCTACAGGAGCCTAACATATCAAAACTGTTCGTATCTTCTTCAGAAATATGCTTTTTCTGATCATTTGTTTGACTTCATTTTTCTACTGAATCAGTCTTTCGCCAACAGGAAAGCAATTAGATCACACACTCTTCTAATCCTGCTGCTGCCCAGGGAATCTCAGGAGGAAGAGCGTGACCACAGCCTGACGTTTGCGTGATTACCTTTTTTATCTATGCTGCAAAACCACATTTGAGAATCTGCAAAACTCATCACACCTCTATCAGGAGATGTGTCATGTTAATATAAAAATGAATGGTCACTTATCATCTGTAATAGTTAACAAGCTGTCAGAGATGGCAGCTCCTGAATTTGATCTGACAATCATAGCAGAGTCAAGTACGCTCTGTTTTTATGCTACTGAGGTTCTTGTACATTACAGATTTAGAGCAAAATAAGACCAATTTAAAGTTGATAATGGAGATACACTCGGACGATTTTTGTTGTGACAATCTAAGCAGCGCTCCTTCAACCCACCAGTTGTTGAGTGCTTTGCAAAAGTGAGCACAGAGATCTCTGGATAACAATAGTCATCTTTCCATTTGATAAATGGAATAAGAAATTACTGTTTTGAATTGTATATAGCTAATATGCATAGCCCTACAGTTTCCTTAAGATAAGAGACAGGTTACATACCGATCCTGATTCTAACTCTGGGAATTGGTGGGGTTTGAGTGTGCTAATGTCAGGTATTGGGGCTTGTGCTCCAGAGAGGGAAAAGATATAGATCTTGACTGTAGATTGAAGTGAAAGGATGATCAAGATGGATAGAACAGCTGGTTCCTACCTTCTTATGAACTGGAGCTTTCAGTCCATTATCAAACCAATCCAAGGTAATTAATTCAATGTGTCTAAAAGGAAGGATAACCATGACATATTAAAAAATGCACAAACTGTTCACTTCCTGTAATTGTCACACTTCTTGAAACACCTTCACTATCATACTGTCAATTGACAGCACCATTATTGCTGCAGAGCAACATAACCTCTAGCTCAGGAGATCTCTTAGTGTATATTAGATATAAAATGCGTTAAATACCTTTTTATACATTACTAGATGCTTTCAATAACTTGACGCTACATTTCATATATTAATGTAAATGGCTTGTTTTTTTTTTCTCTACTTTGCTGGTGAAGATATAATGGTGTTAAAAATAATAAAAGGTTAATCTGAATCAGAAGTCTCAGGTTTTAAGGCTTCAGGCATCATAAATTGATTTTTCCAAAGGACTTAATAGCTGCTTATAACACTGCTGAAACATGCACTTAGCAGAGTATTGATTTTGAGTCCATAAATTACATTGGGTGCTACAGATGGCTTGTAAATATTTCTATCGCTCCTTACATTTAATAAGGAATGGATTTTAAGAATACAGTTATTCATCTACCAATGCTCAGACAGCATGAAACAATTTCACAATATTTTCTGTTAAACTGTTCGTAAATTTTTTTAAAATGTTCTACTACACGTAACATATAATTCATTCAATTGTGCGGTGGTTGACATCATAGACTTAAATTGTGGTGTCTATACATTGCTCAATAACCACAGTGAAGGGTTTAATGGGTGCTGTCTCTATGTGGCAAATCTATTTCTTTATTTTGAGATGTCAGTACCTTTTAATATAGATGTGGACGTCCTCTTGCTGCAAATGAATATCACTTGGAAAGTTTGCGAGGCCAAATTTACCCTGACCTTAAAAATATATTGGCCTTTGACTACAACAAGAAGCATTGCATTTACCAAATCCTGTCCCCATACCATGTTTTGCTTTAGCACGTTTTATATTCACAGTTGTGGAAATGTAAATGGAGGTCATGATTGGGCTAGGTCAAACAGCCCCCCCAGGCAGATGCCAATCAAAAATTAAGTAAGTGTAAAACATCCTTTAGCAGATCTGCTTGGGATTCACCTGTATTCCTAACCGCGATCAACATTACACATTCTTATTCAGATCTAAGGGTTTATTTTTCAGATTAGAGGAAACCTAAAAGAATAGGATTCACAGTTGAGGATGATGGCCTTTGTTGTTAAATTTCTAATATATAGTTAGGTGACAACATGGGTTGGTGAAGCCTGCAGTAATAGGCAGTTTGCTGTATCCAAGGTGTGAGAGTTCTGCTCATCCATTAATAGTAATAGTATTTTCATTCAGACTTTTAAAAGAAGTAAGGTGAATTTTGGTCAAAACTTTTATCATATTTTCAGGTAGTAAGAATTCTAAAATAGGGTGTATATCATTCGTAGAGGTTCAAATAAAAAAAAGTTATATTTATCCTCTTTACTTCGAGACAACACTATGGGTATCCCTCCAAGCAAGTGCACCTCCCTTTAAAATCTCATGGCCTTTGCCTGGTGTTGTTGCAGGGAAACAATGACACTGCCACACTCATAGTATTTCTTCACAGGATTGCTGCTCCTAATTCTTACTTGCGATTGAGAGGAACAGAATGTAACATTTCCACAGTTTTGCAGATTTGCAATCAGCAGTTTTATTTGTATTAAAATGTATGCTGAGTCACACTGCACTGATATATTTTAGTCCGATCCTTAAAAGTAACCTTTGTTCCAAGTGCCACCGAGAATTTCTGAGAACTCTAGGATGCGCTCCTAGATTCTTCAAGTTCTCCACATTCCTTGCCAGCCAGTAGTTTTGCAAGCTTCTCCCATTTTAAAACACTCCAAATTTTCCCATTCCATAATATTGGGTGCTTTCCCTCAAATCAACAAGAGGGGAGTTTTTCAGCAAACCCCTGCAGTCTCAAATTCCTTTATTAAGCCTCTTCAGGAATACAGGTTTTCTGCCCTTTCCTCAGAAGTCTCCTTCTGAGCTTAATTCTTTAACGGTAGCTTTGCGATTTTCTGGTAATTTCTCTCATAATTCCTGCCCACTGGAACGTTGCTTGTCATTGTTTTGTCATCTAAAATGCAATGGATAAAGTCAGCAATTTCTACCATGATTGTTATTGTACGTTAATTAATTAATTTTGTGATGACTATGCTTTTGATGTTGTCTACTTGGACTTCAGCAAGGCCATATGGCAGACTGAATGCAAAGGTAAAGCCCCATAGGTTCCAAGGAAATTTGGCAATTTGGATCAATGGTTGGCAGAGTGGCAGAAATTAGAGGCTGATGGTTGAGGTTTGTTTTCAGTGGAGTCCCACAAGTGTCCGTGTTCAGGCCCTTCCTGTTTGTGGTTTACATAAATGGTTTCCATTCACTGGAGAGTGCAGGAGGGCATGCCAGGAGCAGCACAAGGCATACCTAAAAGTTAGGTGTCAATCTGGTGAAGCCATCAGACAGTATTACTTGCATACCAAACAGCGTAAGCAGCAAATGGGAGATAGAACTAAGCAATCCCACAACCAGTGGATCAGATCTAAGTTCTGCAGGTCTGCCACATTGAGTCTTGAATGGTGATGGACAATTAAACAACTCACTGGAGAAGGAGGAAGCTTCTAGACTATCCCCATCTTCAATGATGAAAGAGCATATCAGTACAAAAGATAAGGCTGAAGCATTCAGTCTTTAGACATGAGCTCCTCCAGTGGTCTCCAGCATCACGGATACCATCTTCAGTCAATTAGATTTATTCCAAATGATTTCAAGAAATAGTTAGAGGTACTGGATACTGCAAAGGCTATAAGTCCTGACAAAATTCCAGCAATAATATGAAAGATTTAAGCTCCAGAACTTGCCACTCCCCTAGCCAAGCTCTTCCAGTATCATTACAACATTGGTTTCTACCCAACAATGTGGAAAATTGCCCAGGTATGTCCTGTCACAAAAGGCACGACAAATCTGGTCAATTCCTGCCTGATCAATCTACTCTTGAAATCAGTAAAGTTACAGAAAGTGTCATTAATAGTCCTATCAAGAAGCACCTGCTCAGGAACAGCCTTCAGTTCGGAAGAGAAGCTGCTCAGACTGGAGTTGCTTTCCTTCAGGCAGAGGGGGTTGAGAGGGGACGTGATTGAGATGGATAAAATGAGGCGCAAGGATGGCGTAACTAGGATGGTATTAGTCCCCTCCATCCATTGACCCCTTAATGGAGGGAGCACTGACCAGGAACATTAATTTAAGATAAGGGGCCCAAGGTTTAGAGGATATGGGAGGACAAACTTTCTCGTCCAGAAAGGAATGGGAATCTGGAACTCAGTGCTTGTAAGGTTGGTGGAGGCAGAGACCCTTATAAGATTCAAAAGTATTTACATGTGTACTTGCGATGCCCAAGGCATATAAGGTCTATGACCAACTTCTGGAAAATGGGATTAGAATAGTTAGGTGTTTGTTTTTGACCAGGATGGACTTGATTAGCTGAAGGGTGTTTTTCAATGCTGTATTCTCTCAGATTCTATAATCGAGATACTCAAGGGTTAACCAGCAGAGAGGCAACAGTGCATGCCAAGTCAGGAAAATAATACTGTTCTGTATGCATACATGTACACACTGAATGAAATAGCGAAGTATTCCTCATAAATATAGGTAATTTGATAACTTAGGACATTGTGGCATGTTTGTTGTTAGTTCAGTTCTTTCACACAGTTCTTCATGCTGCTCCCCATTGTTGCATTTTGCATAATGTTAAAAGGCAGATTAAACAGAATTATCTGCCTCGGAATCCTTCCGTGTGCTGTTAGCCCTGTCAGTCATTTAATAGTAAAGAAATCCACAGGCAATGTCATTCTGCTGACTGCGGCCACTGTTTCAAACATCATGCCTCTCAAAAAAAATGAAGAAGCCATAATAGATTACTGTCACTAACGACTCCGTTTTCTCCATAACAGTGATTCTATAGAGATTTAATGGCAACAGACTACTGCAGAAATAACTCACCCATTCCACCCCCTATAGATTTTCATTTCAGATCTTTGATGAAAAGATTCCCACAATTTCCTTCCAGCAGCCACCCAGCCATCTTCCCTGACGAGAGTGATGCCTGTAAATCAGGCCTTGGCAGATTTGACACAGCAGTCTATCTAATTTCATGTTGCCCGTGTCACTGTGTCATTTCATGATAAGCAACAGTCCATCACAGGAAATCCATTTTCAGCAACTGTATTTATCGGGGAGCTTAAATCATGTTTTTTTTTAAAAGCTTTGTAGAACTGCATTTAGAGGAAGTTTTTAATTTTCGAGAAATTTCCAATTTCGAGAATGTTTTGTACTGTTTGCCTGTGTTGGAGATTAAACACTTGCAGGTAAGCAAACCAATTTTCTTCTAACCTGTCCAACCCTCCAAAGTCTCTCCATTTTATTTGTATGTTTGATGTGTTTATTCCATTTCAGTTTGAGTATAATCAGTGCCTAAAGTCAGACCATGGGTCAGATTTGAAAGTTTTTCCTGTCTGTTAGGCCGATTTTACTGTCTGGCCCATTGGGAAGATAAACAGTATCATTCACTCTGGCAGATCCAGTGAATGCCACCCTTTAGAGCACTGAAAGACAGCTCTGGCTCACTGATTCCCTCGGCCTTCTTTTCTTCCAGATTGTGTTCAGCTTCATATCTGATCATTTACCACATTGTCACACAAGGAAAGGCTGAAATTCCTCTCTTATTGAAAGAAATGGGAGATTCTTGTTCCTCACCAAAATTGATAAACTACCAGCAAAATTTTACTGTCAAACGTAGAACATTGTCAGGCCACATTCTATGATTTCAGGGTGCAGATTCTAACTTATTGCCAAGAAAAAGGCAATCTCACATTGCTCATTAACAGGGGAATGCCATTTTATCGTGATTATCATTGAAGTGTAGTTCCTGTGATGTAAGAAATAGCAATTGTATACACAATAAAGTTTCACAAACAGTTATGTCATAATGACATTTGCTTTCATGTGACAGTTGAGATATAATCCTTGGTCTGGTCACCAAGGAGAACTCAGCTGCTCTCCTTCAAAGTGGTACTATAGAATCTTTTCTCTCCATGAGGGGAGGGGTGGATAGGACCTCAGGTTAATGTTTCATCGATTGACAGAATTGCTTTAAAAGTTAATGATTCCGAATGAGCTAATGTTTAAGATTGCATTCAGCTCCATTCCAAGGAGATGATTTTGCACAGTATTGCATGACATCTTGGCAGCACGGTGGCTCAATGGCTAGCATTGTTGCCTCACGGCACCAGGGACCCAGGTTCAATTCTACCCTTTGGCGACTGTCTCTGTGGGTTTTGCACATTCTCCCGTGTCTGTGTGGGTTTCTTCCGGGTGCTCTGGTTTCCTCCCACTGTCCAAAGATGTGCAGGTTAGATGGATTGGACATGCAAAATTACCCAGAGTCTCCAGGTATTTGCAAGCTAGATGAATTTGCCATGGGAAATGCAGGGTTACAGGGATAGGATATGAGGGGGGAGGGGGAAATGCTTTTTGGAGGGTCAGTGTGGACTTGATGGTCCGACTTGTCTGCTTCCATGCTGTTAAGGATTATATGAATCAAGGAGCCTCACTCCAGATCATGGGGTCAAATGTGTCATTCCTGACTCCTGTCAGTCTTAATGATTATGCCTAGCTTGGACAAATGTAACAGGTTTGCGCAAAGGTTTGTAGTTCAGTTGCCGTGTTTCTGGGTATGTTTGCTAAGCTGGGAAGTTGATTTGCAGATGTTTTATCCCCTGTCTAGGTGACACCTTCAGTGCTTTGGAGCCTCCTGTGAATCGCTCTGGTACTGTCTCTTCTGGAATTTATTTGTGCTGTTTTTGCTGCTTCCTGTTGCCAGTTCTGGTGGTTCACTGTAGTGGCTGGTATATTGGGTCTCGCCTTAAATGCCACGACCAGCTATCTCTAGTAGCCATACACACAGATGACAGGGACCACAAATTCAACTGGGACAACACAATGATCATAGGACAAACTAAACATAGGACAGCCAGAGAATTCCTAGAAGCATGGCATTCATCCACGGGTTCTATCAACAAGCGCATTGACCTAGACGCAATATACCCACAACCACAAGTACAAATCTAACTTATACTTATTGCTACATGTGCAATACGTTGCACACCATTGTTAAGACAAGGCTGCTTCTTGCTAAGATTTACCAGTGGTTTATCATCTATCACTGCTAACCAAACAGGTCCTTAGACATAAAAACGATTGGTGATCATCTGTTACCCCAACTGTAAGCCACCAATGACTGCTACCACAACATACTCAAGTACTTGCAAGTGTGTAGCACCCTCTCAGTACTACAGTAAAGTGCCAGTCTAAATTACATCTGTAGGAGTTTGGAATAGGGCTTGAACCCATGGCATTCAAGATTAATGCTACCAATTGAACTATTGTTGATGTCAAAGAAAATTGGAATTTCCCTATACTATAAAACTAAGGAAGAAATTGAAATGCATAATTAATAAGATAAATAACTGAACAAGAACCAAAAGAGAAGATGCTGGAAAATCTCAGCAGGTCTGGCAGCATCTGTAAGGAGAGAAAAGAGCTGACGTTTCGACTCTAACTGATCCTTTGTCAAAGCTAAAAAAAAAAGGGAGAAATAGGGAGGTATTTATACTGAGATAAATATCTCCCTATTTATCCCTTTCTTTTTAGCTTTGACAAAAGGTCAGTTAGACTCAAAACGTCAGCTCTTTTCTCTCCTTACAGATGCTGCCAGACCTGCTGAGATTTTCCAACATTTTCTCTTTTGGTTTCAGATTCTAGCATCTGCAGTAATTTGCTTTTATTAACTGAAGAACAACATTTTGGTTTTGATCACATGACAATTTTGCTACCCTGCCCTACAAAGTATGGATATATGTATGTATTTTATAAATCCATACTTTGTAGGGCAGGGTAGCAAAATTGTCATGTGATGAAAACCAAAACGTTCTTGTTCAGTTATTTATCTTATTAATTATGCATTACAATTTCTTATGTATATACATATTATACACACACACACCTCAATATGTTTGCTGATGTAGAACTTAAAATAGATAAAATAACTCATTCCCTGAGAGTGAACTTAGTTTAAAGGCAACTACACCCCAACAGCCTTCAAATGTGGTTTATTTGATATAGCAAACAAAAAGGCTTGTATCTCTTCATTGGAACTAATCTGTAGCTGAGAGCTTTAGTCATTTGACAAGTCAGTGAAGCGTGCTGAATTTAGCAGATGGATCTATCAAAAGTAATTATAATTTTGGCACAATCGGTGTCAGGCTAGTGCCAAATTTTGCCGTTTATTTCAACATGGTATATGTTATGAAGGACCTGCCAGGATAGGTTCTGTAGTGTTGCCATTAAAGCCTTTTAAATATCTGGGGAAATTGCATCAGCCTCAGAAACTCTAGATCAGGACTGAAGCCTGAACCCTCTTTGAAAGGGGCTTCCCCGTTACCTTTCACTGTAATGTTCCACAAAAGCAAATGGGCACTGGTTTGAGTTGTGCCTTAGAACTGAACCGTCCCGTAAGTAATAGTGGCCTATGTCCTGCTGGCACAGTTAATTCAGGCTCGTGTAGTACCAACCCCAGAATGTAGAATTGTTTACAGTGTGATGTACATGGAGTTTTACTCATTTTTCTGAATATTTGGTGTCTCATTTCAAACTAGGCTTTGGACAGTTTTCTTCTTGTTAATGTCCGGGCTTAATCCTCCACCAATGCAAGTAATACTGAACTAACTTGCAAAGTTTAGGAAGTAATTTTGTACGAACCTCTGTGTCCTTCTCAGAGGAGCTTTATTTATATGTCTGCAGACGTGTCTGCTCAGCTTAAATTTCATTATGCTATAGATGATGATGAGCTTCTGATTGGAAGGAATAATCTGTCACAGACTTTTTTTACATTGGGAGACTAAGCTCATTTCTGTTCAAACCATTGAGAAAATACAGTAAGCATCTTAGATTTTTCTATAGAAAATACAAGTATTGTACTTGAGGTAAGTGCATAAAAATACGCCTCACAGGACACTGTCTCACTGGACATCTATTCAGTTTCCTTGGATACCAAACTGTTAATCTCTTTTGTTTTTGCTTGGATTAAAAATATATGTATTTAAATAAGCTTCTTTTGGGTTGCATTCTGGTGCTAATAATTCCACTGAGTGGACTGCAGTGGTTTCACTACCAAGGATGGGAGCTGCAGGATTGTCTGCAATTACTGTGAACACATAGCAAATATCTTGGGCAAGTTACTCTGCCCAGGGACAATATGACCTGGCTCATCCACTCTAATTCAATTGATAGCATGCTGCCAAAACAAAATATTGAAATTGATACTTATTTGATCTGGAGCTGACAGATTGACTGACTAGAAAAAGCCCAAGGATTCCCAATGCTCATCAGTCTGATTGGTTGCATGTCAAGATTCCATAATTCTGTGCAGTTAATTATGTTGTCAGTCTTCATGTAGATTCTTGTACCCAGAAGGTTTAAATGTCAATCTAATCACATTTCTGGGTTTTTTCTATAAATTTATTAAGAACTAAATTAATGAGGATAATAAATGCATCACTATAAATTATATTTTTAATTCTATTTTGTGTTTGGTTTGCAGACATGATTAAAGTTGTCGGAAAGTACAAGATTTGTCTGTGGACTACAAAGTCTCAATTTTCAGGAACGTTATTAAGATTTTTTTGGGCAAGGGGAAAATTTTGAGAGTGCAAGATGGGGATCACCTCACAAAACTAGAAATGAGTGAGATGCTTTCAGGAGAGGTGCTATTAAGCTTCAGACTTACTCTTCTATCACTTGAAAGGCTATTTCCAATAATAAAATGTTTCATTCCTTGTCGCAGGGCAGATAATAATCAGATAATTCACTGGCTGTCTTCCATCAGGAGAGATTCCTGACAATGCATAACCTTCCTTTGCTCATATCACACAATGAGTGATACTCAATCAGGAAGACATTAGTACTCATTTTTTATTATGGTAGCTCCTTATTATGATTGCAAATATCCTTTCAGTTCATGACTTTTTTTCTTTTTGAGGTTTTGGGGACAGAAAATTATGTAATGGCTCAGATAAGAATTTGTTCAACCTGAGTAGGTAGTTATCCCTAGGCTCTGTGATAAATCGTGATCACTTGTTTGATGATTATAAATGATCCAAAGCAATATATATTTTAGCAGTGTGTCAATTCTACTTAGAATGTCCTGAGCTAAACACAAGTCTGAAATTGAATAAGTCAAAAATCTCTTGACCCAGCACACACTATAGCTTCGGTTTACTCTCCCAGGTTGATGGAGACTATTACATAATGCACTTTGCCAATCACTTTATTAACGTATGCTTCACTGTAACAAATAGACTGAAACCTTTGTTAATACAATATGGATGTCACATGACCACAATAAGCATCCATCTGCTTGTCTTGCACAGAGTGAATTCTCATCTTGCAACTTAATCCTCGTGTATACTGGAGGGTATTAGCATTGAAAGAAAAAAATATTTAATTACTTGGTCAATACACTCACTCAATTATCTTTCACATTTAACTATCTACCAATGCATGCTTTTGTTGAATTGTTTGTAATGCTTCCTCTTGTTTTTGATTTTTTGTCATTTGTATGTCTGCTACATTTCTTTAACCAGAAGTACTAACCATCAGGTTTGCTAACTTCTCTCCAGCTGTTAGATGAGCTGGTAGGAACAATTATTTTGGCGGTCCTCACTGCAGAAAGGAACAGTGGCCAGCCAGGATGTAAGACGGATATCTTAATGTCAGGGAAAGCACGACAATGACTCAGGTTGTCATGGTGATGTGGGTCTGAGCTACTATATATGTGATTGCTTTGTGTTTTATTGATCGTGTTTGTTCATCGGTTGTTTGCATTAAGCTTTGTTTTAGTGGTGACATTGCACAGTTTGTTGCTAACTCTGAACATGTCAGTTAATGAAGGAAATTGCTCTCCAAATGTCTTGATGTCATACTGAGATGTCATCCACTAAAACATTCAAAATGTACATAGATTAAATACAACAAAGTATCTGAGTGAGAGAGAAAGAGCTCCTGGTAAAACTTCAGGAACTAACTTTCATCCATCATCTTACATTGCCATACAAAAGTCCAGTATCTTAAAAAATATCTTTTACTTGCCTGTCAGCTGGGTTTCAGTTGCAAGCAGTCTTGCATCTGACATAGAATATTGTGGATTCACATTTCACTCTTGGAACTTCCACTCTGGGTCTTGAAAGCAAAACTCAAGGCTGAGATTCCAGTACAGTATTTATTTTATTAATTTGTTCACTGGATTAAGGCATTGCTGGCCAGGCACCATTTATTGCCAATCTCCAATTGCTCAGAGGGCAGTTAAGAGTCAACCACATTACTGTGGATCTGCAGTCACATGCAGGCCAGACCAGGTAAGACAGCAGTTTCCTTCCCTAAAGGACAATATTGAACCAGATGGGTTTTTTCAACAATCGACTGTGGACTCATGGCCATTATTTATTGAGTTCAAATTCCATCATCTTCTGTGGTGGGAGTTGAACCCAGGGGTCCCCAGAATATTATCTGGGTCTCTGGGTTAACAGTCCAATGATAAAAACACAAGGTCATCCTCTAGAATTGAGGAAGTGCTGCATTGTGTTAGGTGCTATCTTTTTGATGGGAGCTTAAACCATGGCACCATTTGACATCTTGGTAGACGTAAAGTATCTCATAGTACAATTTTGAAGAAGAGCATTGTTGTTAACTCTAGGTCCTGGCCAACATTTATTACTCAATCATCATCAGGAAAACAGAGTATTTGGTCATTTATCATGTTGTTTGTGAGAGTTTGTTTGGTATCCATGGTCCATACATTATAATCAAAGCCATACTTCAATGGTGCTTTTCAAGGTTGCAAGCCCTTCAGAATATTCTGTGGTCATGGGGGGTTCAGGTACATAATTATTTGAAGTTGGTGTCACATACAGACAGGGTGGTTAAAAAGGTATTTGGCACACTTACCTTCACTGCTCGGTCCTTTTAGTGTAGGAGTTGGGAAGTCATGTTGAGGTTGTACAGGATATTGGTGAAGCCTCTTCTGTAAGACTGTATCGAGTTCTGGTCACCCAGTTACAGGAAGGATGTTGTCAAGTTGGAGAGAGTTCAGAAGAGATTTACCAGGATGTTGACAGGTATGGAAGATTTAAGTTATAAAGAAAGGCTGGATAGGCTAAGAATTTTCTTCACTGGAGCATAGGAGATTGAGAGGCAACCTTATAGAAGTTTTTGAAGTAGTGAGAGGTATAAATAGAGTTAATAGTAGTTGTCTTTTCCCGAGAATTGGGGATTTCAAGACAAGCGGACACTTTGTTCAGGCGAGAAGAGAGAGATTTCTTTTAAAAACACGCGGGACAAAGTTTTTAACCGTGGGTGGTTCACATGTAGAATGAATTTCTTGAGGAAGTGGTGGATGTGGGTACAATTACAACAGAAAAAGACATTTTGATAAATACATAAATAGGAAATGTTTGGGGGGGATATGGCCCAGGAGCACGTACGTGGGACTGGTTTAATTGGGGATTACGGTCAGTGTGGACTGGTTGGACCGACGGGTGTGTTTCCACACTGTATAACTCTATGAAAGGATTATGCTAAGTGCAAGACTTTTTTCTCTATACATTTCAAAAAAAATTTCAAGTGTATGTGCAAATATAAATATCTCAGTGTGATTTAGTCAGACTTATCTCTGATGATATTGAAATGTTCACTTTCCATGGCACCAACAGGAATTTCCTTGGCCAAGAGGGTCCTCAAACTGAACACAAAATCCTGCAAATCAAGAAGAAGTAATGAGAGTAATAAATAAGAGTTAATAGTAGTTGTCTTTTCCCTAGAATTGGGGATTTCAAGACAAGTGGCCTTGAGATTAATGAATAAGGTTACAAAGCAGCAACTTCTGCCACTTGTAGAATGCTGTGCATTGCTAATCTACCTTATTGACCGATTAAGGATCAGTTTAAGGCCAAATAAACTGCCCAATGAGATCATAGCAATAAATGTGATTTTCATTTCTGAAAGTGTTAATGATAATTTGAAAAAAAAAATTGAGGTAAGAAATCTCTGAATGTGCGTACACTACATCTCATCTTCCAGACTTCCAGTTGATCAATGTGTAAATTCAGCTGAGGCCTGTTGTAGTTTACGTTTATTGTAATTTACATCTGCTTTGGGTACAGAATCTCTTTCATTAGTTCACTAGTGTGGAAAATTGTACCTCAATATTGCCTTTATTTTTAAGAGATCGAATAATATTACACGACAAATCACAGATTTTTTTCAAAGTCATTTCAATAATTAATGTCAATTAAAATATGCATCATTAATGAAGAACGCACATTGGCACTGTCGTCCCTGTAAACTCTGGTGTCTTCTGTGACCTCTTGAATTCTGATGTTAATAGTGGAAAGACCTCAGTTGGTAAACTCAATGTTTCAATGGTGCTCCAGTATTCATAGTAAAGGCTTGCTCTGTTTGTGGAATCAGCTGTACAAACAAGCTATCAAAATGTTTCTGCAAGTTAAGAATGAGACCTCCCTGGTCAAATTCACAAATGACTTACTATGCAGTTGTGACCAAAGCTTTTTGTTCCTCTTAACCTTTTTATGCCTCTTCTGTTTCCTTTGACACTGCTGACTACTTCATTCTCTTCCAATATCTGCCCTACTTAGTACATCTCTATAGTGCCACTCTCTGTATCTCAGTGCAGTCACTGTGCTTCACCTATTTGCAGTGCTTGCATCGTCATAACTACTGGACCCAAGCCTTCATCTAAGTTGCCTCCTTTTCAATATTTTCATGTTATTTGGTAATGCCACTACTAATTGTAAGTTCACTTGCCTCACGAGTGTTTGATGACAGCCATCATAGACTTTCAACCCTCAAAAGATCAACCCCTCCAATGCCCTACGTGTTTCATTGTTCTATCTTTCAGAAATTCACAGCCCAAACCTTTCCTACACAAAATCCTATCAACCCGTCACTATTATCATTGCCAGTTTATAAATGTTCACTGGATCCCAACAAATAAACTTGAAGAAAACATAAATAAAGAAATAAACTTCTCCTTTTGAATTCTTTCAAAGCCTTGCTGTATCCTATTTGAACAGTTGTCACAAGCTTCACATGCCTGTGGGCACATTCTGATCCTCCGGCACTCAATTATTGCTACTTTCCTCCTCTGTCTGCTAGATCATCAGGGATTACTGATTTAGTTTTGACATTTTATCCCAAACATTCTTGGTCAAATTTGCTTTCCTCTTTGTCTTCAAAGGTGTCCTGAAAACACTTCTCTTCAGTAACCTTCACCCTCCTTAAAATACCTTTTTCCTAAATATCTGATGCTTGGTGTCCACCTTTTTCTTCCACTTCTTATGTGGTTTTAGGGGGTTTAATTTTAACCCGCAAGTCACCAAGATCCTAAATCCACATCCTTCCACTCTGCTGTTTGCTGTTTAAACAGCAATAAACAGTATTATTGTTTTCGTGTGTGAGTGTAACATATTTCCAAAGGGCATGTCCCACTCGTTATTTGGTTTATCTTCATCGATGAGACAAAATACCCAGATGTGAATTTCTCCTGATTGCTTAATGCCCCAGTGTGCACTATAAACTCAATTATCTTGAGTTACTGCTATTGCTTCCAGACCAAGTATTCATCACAGCAAGATTGTTAGCTAGATAATGAAACCAGGATAAAAGAATTTGCTTAGTGCCAAGGGCTGGTAGTAATAAGAAGATTGCATATCAATATTTTTTAGAGTTTTATATTACTATTAATAAGAAAGAAGTGAATTTTGTATGAAGATATGTTCCAAGGGGTTTTCAAACTCATTTTATTTTCAGATTTGTTTAAAGACATGACCCAAGTAGGAATTTCCAGACTAATGACAGCATCCTGACCTGATGTAGAAGTCTGTAAATGAGAGTCGCTTAGTGCTGCTGTTACTGGCAGAGAAATAACTCGCCATTTTATGAAATATAGAAATAAGATTCCCCCCACCCCCACCTCCTCCCCCGCCTACAGTGTGTACTCCATTCAGATCGTTTTGGGATGATTCTTGATGTGTGATTGTGAAGTGAAAGGTTTTTAACACAACAGAGTTAGCTTACATAATCAGATGTTGACCACAGTGCTTTCCATTCTTTTGATGAAGTCCTTAGGATATTATGTTCATCATCATGAGAGTAAAGTGACTATCTCCCACAACCCATCCCAAGTGCTTTCAGTTCCTCAGTTACAGTTGTCACACATGGAATATTGATGTTTCCTGCTCCATGTCAGCTGAGTGCCACAAGAAAATTTTCAGGAGAATTTCCTGTCTGGTACTTTTCCAAAACTCCAACTTCCAGAGATCTACAGAACAGAAAAAGCCCCTTATTTTCACCACATTTGCGCTGGTCAAAAACAAACTTTTTCAATTGCACATCTAAATACTTCTTCAATGTAATGAAGGTTTCTTCCTCGACCACCCTTACAGGCAGTGAATTCCTGTCTTCTGAGTGACTATTCCTTTTCCTCATATCTCATCTAACCCTTAAATCTATGCCTCCTGGTCATCAATCCCGCCATCAAGGAGAAACACTTCTTCTGGTCTATACTCTCTGTACACCTCATAACTTTATACATCTCAATCATGTTCCCTCTCAATCTCCTTTGCTCTAAGGAAAATAACACAGTCTGTCCATCTTCATAACTGAAAGCCTCCAGCCCAGGCAACATCCTGGTAAATCTCCTCTGCATCCTGTCCAGTGCTATCCTATCCCTCCTATAATGTGGATTGGTCTGACTGAAAATTGAATTTACAGTGCATGACAGACAAATATGTGCTGAGATCTTTCTTGATTCATCAGAACTGACTTCACATCAGAACCTTGTAACTACCAAACAGAGATGCTTCCATTTTTATCGGTTTAAATCAATTTCCAACCTGTTCCCCTGTGTGTGAATTCACTGTGCCCAGCTTCAAACTTGCATAACCATCCTTGTTGCACTTATTAAAAACCAAAAGAACTGCCGATGCTATAAATCAGAAACAAAAACAGAAACAAATTGCTGAAAGAGCTCAATAGGTCTGGCAGCATCGGTGGAGAGAAATCAGAGTTAACATTTCAGGTCCAGTGACCCTTCCTTAAAGGGTCCTGATGAAGAGTCACTGGACCCGGAATGTTAACTCTGATTTCTGTTCACAGGTGCTGCTGGATTGACTGAGCTTTTCCAGTAATTTCTGTTCTTGTTGTATTAATGCCTTATGAAAGCAGCTTGATTGGTGTACAGTTTTTCTATAATCATGAATCCCTTTTCCTTGGGGGTGTTCTCTGACCTTTCCTGCATTTAAGTAGGAAATTTAAATTCCCTTTGGCCATTGAGCATAACTTGTGTGTAAGACCAATTAATATTTACATTGTGCAGATTTTATCATAGAATTTGAGAGACCATAGGCTATAAAGGAATGAATTTAATGTTTGAATTAAATCAATACATTAGTGTAGGAATTAGGAAAGAATGGCATTTGAAATCAGCTTTATCTATTTGTTTGAAGGGGACTAATGTAACATTAGTATTTCCTATTTCACTTGTTCCAATTTCAAACACAATTGGTATCCAAATGGCATGACTTACAGGTGAAGAGGCAATTGAAAGTGTTCTGTTTTGTTCTTTATTTTCCTAATTTTCTTTTTGACTGCAGTCAACTCTCAAGCCCCACAGTTACTGTAGCTTTGAATACCATAAGCACTTGTCAGTCAAATCAGAAACCACATTTCTGATTAACTGTGGCAGTCACTCCATTCTCACTGGGGCAGAAAGCAGACCCCAGCATTGTGCAGCTGGCAAGCCAAGCCGCCATTTCATAGAAGATGCAAGACATTTCTTTTGAAAAGTTACTCCCACAACTTGGAGGTGAACGTAATTTGAAACACGGTGCACAACAGCAAAAGGGTATAATTAAAGACTCGGTTAAACAGTTCCAGAATGCTGAGTTGAGTACCACCTTTGTCAGCCACGGTAATCAGCCTTGTGCTGTGCTGGGATCTGACAGCAGCTTGACAGGGATTTGTGCAGATTAACCTATCATTGGCCTTTACTGAAAGGATCAGGCAGGTCAGGAAGAGCCGAATTAAGTAGAATAAAGAAGCATCTGTTCCAAAGTTTTATCCGATTACAATCTCATATCCTATAACCTGAAACCACTGTCAGTGGCCTTGTACTTGCTGATGGGCTGGGAGGGAGGAGCGAGCCAAGGGTTCTAACAATGGATCAATAACAGATAACATGATGTGCCATTGCATAAGAACGTGTAGTGTCTTGAGACAGTGAGAGCAGAATTTCAACTCATTGTACACTTCTGTATTTCTCTTCTACGTGGGCTTGCTAGGAAGCAGAAAGGGCAGGCACAGGTGGGGGAAGGGGAAATGTTCGAGAAGCAGTCTGTTTGGAAAATATCACAGCCCATTAGTTAGGAGCATGAAATGGAGACAACTTCAGGGACTCTATTAAGCACACTGTGTTTAGGCAGGCAGCCGTCCCTAGGCATTATGTGCTATTCTGGAGACTTCGTGCAAAGAGAAATAATTGGACATGGGAAATCAACCGAGCTTCAGTGACACTAATGGATTGAGGCCAAGAAAATGATCAGTAACATACCATTTGAGACAATTTTGTGGTTTTCTGAAAATATATTTTGTCTAAAGAAAACAAAGAGTGAGGATGTCAAAGACAGTGAATACAAATTTATTTCTGTTGTCCCTTAATGGAATGTGCAACAAATATTATCTTAAACAAAGGTAAAATATAATCACATGGCTCAATCTTACGCAAAGTGATAACATCTTAATCTGTTGCATGGAACGCACCATAAAATATTCAAAATCTTTTGGGTGCTCCCTTGTTCACCTGACACTGTCTCCTAAGAAGCTATCTTTGAAAATCAAATGCAGAGAATTAATGTGTGTTGTTAGCATTGTTTTGCCCACCGATTTCTGATGATCCTATAAAGGTATATATGAGTAAAACACTCCATGTTGGAGGGCTCTGCATTACAGCCCCTCTGCCAGGTGTGTTCTCAAACAAGGGGTGTGGCAGCTACCTCCCTGTCCCTTCCACTCCCAAGCTAGACCCTTTAATATGGGGGAAGCGGTGTTTGGTAGGATAGTGTCTATTATTCAAAGTGATTTTGTTAATGCTGAATCAGTTGGTGCAATAACCAAAAAGCTTATCTTCTGTCCATGATCGCAATTACATATTTTATAATCTGCACTATTATCCAGATCCAAATTCACTTGATTTCCAGTGCTGTTTAAAAATTTTAGTCTACCTGTGTTTGGGAAAAATCTTTCAAACCTCTTGATGCAGTCCAACAGGTTTATTTAGAAGCACTAGCTTTCGGAGCGCTGCTCCTTCAAGCACCTTCATCACAACCACCTGATGAAGGAGCAGTGCTCTGAAAGCTAGTGCTTCCAAATAATCCTGTTGGACTATAGCCTGGTTTTGTGTGATTTTTAACTTTGTCCACCCCAGTCTAACACCGGCTCCTCCAAATTGTGATGCGTCGGCAGAAATAATATTCATTTTGGGCAAAGGAATGAAAAAGCAATGTTACTTAAATGGGGAACAGCTGCAGGATTGTAAGGTGCAGAGCAATCCAAACATTTTCATGCCTGAGTCACAAAAGGTCGGTTTGCAGGTATAGCATGTAATTGAAAAGGTTAATGGGATGCTATCCTTTATTGTGAGAGGAATTGAACATAAAAGTTAATATGTTATGCTTCATTAATACAGGATATTGATGAGATCACATCTTGGATACTGTGTGTAGATTTGTTTTTTTTGAAGGAAGAATGTAACTATGTTGAAGGTAGTATGGAGGAGGTTCACTGAATTGATGACTGGAGTGAGTAGGTTGTCATATGAGGATATTTTGGAAATTAGGTGTATTTTCACTGGAATTTAGAACAGTGAGGGGTGACTTGATTGAAATGGAGAAAATCCTTACTGACTTTGACAAAGTGGACATGGACTGAATGTTTCCTTTGGTGGTTTGGTGCAGAATGAGGGAGCACTGTTTTAAAATTCAGGGTAACTCTTTTCAGAGAGAAATGAGGGGACAATTTTTCTCTTAGAGTCGTGCAGTATTGGACCTCTCTGCCTCAGTAGGTAGTGAAATGGGGTAATTGAATATGCTTAAGGTAGAGGCAGATGGATCCTTATTCGATAAGGGAATCAAAGGTTATCGCAGTTGGATGAGAATAAGGAATTTGGAGCACAAGCAAATGAGCCATGATCTTATTGAATGGCAGTGCAAAGATGAAATAGCGAATAGTCTACTTCTACTCCTACTCCTAATTCCTGTGTACTGCTGCTCCTATTTTGTACATTTATACAATTTATTTATTTTGTTTGTCCTTTTATCATCTTGTAGACTTGGACAAGCAGTTGTTGGAGATGAGGCAATCCTGACATTTAATGAGTTGATTTGTAAACAATGGGTTAGGAAGTCTGGAATCAGTGGTTTTCATGGGACAAACTCTCTGCATGCCTGACACATAGGAAGATGGTTGTGGTTGTTGGAAGTCAGTCATTTCACTTCTCTGCAGGAGTTCCTCAGGGTAGTGTCCAGGTCTAATCACCTTCAGCTGCTGCAACAATGATTTTCTCTCCATCATAAGGTAAGAAGTGGGTTGTTTGTTGATGATTGCATGATCTTCAGCATCGTTTGCAATTCTTCAGATACAGAAGCAGTGCATATTGAAATATAACAAGATGTGGACAATATCCAGGCTTGAGCTGACAAGTGGCAGTAACATTCATGCTACACAAGTGCCAGGGTATGACCATCACCAAGAAAAGACAATCTAACCTCTGCCCCTTGACATTCAAGGGTGTTACCATCACTGATGTCTCCACTATCAACATCCTGGGGGTTACCACTGATCAGAAATTCAATTGGATTCACTACGTAAACAAATGGCTACAAGAGCAGGTCAGCAGCTAGGAACATAGTGGCAAGTAACTCACCCCATGACTCCCCAAAACCTGGCCATCAATAATAAGGCACAAGTCAGGAGTGTGATGGAATACTCCCCACTTGCCTGGATGAATACAGCTCCAACAACATTCACGAAGCTTGACACCATCTAGGACAAAGCAGCTCACTTAACTGGCATTACATCCACTGAGATCCACTCCCTCTACCACCAATGCTCAGGAGTAGCATTATGTACTATTTATAAGATGCACTACAGAACTTCAATAAAGATCGTGAGACAGTACCTTCAAAACCCATGGCCATTTCCATCTCAAAGAACAAGGACGGCAGATACAAGGTACCATCACCACCTGCAAGTTTACCTCCAAGCCACTCAACATCCTGACTTGGAAATCTAAGGCCTTTCCTTCACTGTCGTTGGAATCTTGGAATTCTCTCCCTAATGGCATTGTGGATCAGTCCACATCAGGTGAACTGCAGCAGTTCAAGAAGGCAGATTACCACCACCTTCTTGAGGGCAAATAGGGAGGGGCAATAAAAGCTGGCCAGCTAGCAATTCCTGCGTCCCATAAATTAATTTTTAAAAACTAAAATTATTAATAGTTTATTGGGAAATTGAATGAGAGTGGGTGGCTTTGGTTTAGAGCCAGTATTTGGAGTGACATAATGGTCTGAATGGGTTTTCTCAGTGAGGATGTTCTTTGATTAATTTACATTCAATTCTGTGTGCCTTAGAAGTGAATTTTGCAGAAATGGACAAATACAGTCCATATGAAAAGACGCTTTGAGAGTTATTAAAAAATTAGAAACTTGTTCACTGATGCAACAAACTTCAGCTGAAGGATATGTAGCTTGTTCCCAAAAAAAACAGTTAAAAGTTAGAAAATAAAGAAAAGATTTTTAGCCTGTTTTAGTTGTCTATGCCTGCAGCCTACTCATTTCTCCAGAGCCCAACTCTTTCTCAATGCATTAATTCCATCTCAAATTTGCATCGAGCTACATTTTTTATGACAGGCTTAAATGTTATTCCATTATGATTATAGTCAACATACAGTATTCTGCAATGCCCCATTTAAAAGGTTTGTTCTTTGTCAGATCCTCCAGTTCCATTTGTGAAGAATTTGTTGATATTGTTGCATCAGTTTTTAGAGTCATAGAGATATACAGCATGGAAACAGACTCTTCGGTCCAACCCATGCATGTCGACCAGATAACCCAACCAAATCTAGTCTCACCTGCAGCACCTGGCCCATATCCTCCAAACCCTTCCTATTCATATACTCATCCAGATGCCTTTTAAATGTTGCAACTGTACTAGCCTCCACCACTTCCTCTGGCAGCTCATTCCATACACATGCCACTCGTGTGAGAAAAAGCTGCCCGTTAGGTCTCTTTTATATCTTTCCCCTCTCACCCTAAACCTATGCCATCGAGTTCTGGACTCCCCGACCCCAGGGAAAAGACTTTGTATATGTATCCCATCCATGCCCTCATGATTTTGTGAACCTCTATAAGGTCACCCCTTAACCTCCGACGCTCCAGGGAAAACAGCCCCAACCTGTTCAGCCTCTCCCGATAGCTCAAATCCTCCAACCCTGTCAACATCCTTGTAAATCTTATCTGAACCTTTTCAAGTTTCACAACATCTTTCCGATAGGAAGGAGACCAGAATTGCACGCAATATTCCAACAGTGGCCTAACGAATGTCCTGTATAGCCGCAACATGACCTCCCAACTCCTGTATTTAATACTCTGACCAATAAAAGAAAGCATACCAAATGTCGTCTTCACTATCCTATCTACTTTCAAGGAGTTATGAACCTGCACTCCAAGGTCTCTTTGTTCAGCAACACTCCCTAGGACCTTACCATTAAATGTATACATCCTGCTAAGATTTGCTTTCCCAAAATGCAGCACCTCGTATTTATCTGAATTAAACTCCATCTGCCACTTCTCAGCCCATTTGGCCCATCTGGTCAAGATCCAATTGTAATTCTTTATTCATACATGGGACCTGAGTGTTTCTGGCAATACTGACGTATATTGTCTATCTCGAAATACCCTCGAATTGCTAGGCCATTTTTAGAAAGTAATGAAATCAGCCACATTTCTATGGGTCAGGAGTCACTTACAAGCCTTACAGGTAAGGATGTCCATGTCAAGGACATTTATGAACTATATGGGCATTTTTGACGATTGAAAACAGTTTAGTGGTCACCATTCGGCTCGCTTTGATTTCTAGATTTTTATTTGATTCAAACTTCATTATCTGCCATGGTAGGATCTGAATGCAAGTCCCCAGAATATTAGTCTGGGACTCTAGATTACGACTCCTATAACACAGCTAGTACTTGACTGCCTTCCCTTTGTCCCTGTTATTATATTGGATAGTTGCAGCATATGTTCTCTCAGACTTGTGCACTTTTAACAACAATTGCTATTGTAACTTAGTTTCAAATTCTCTGAACTTTGTGTGGACATCATCTTTGATATACTCTATCCTTCCACATATTTCAACGTGAATTTCAAAATGCCGCATCCTCAAATCTCTTTTGCCTTCTGTTCCATATCACAAGCATTGCTTTTCTGGCCTTAACTACATAGATAATACTTGGACTCAGCATTGCAATGCCATTTACACAAGATTGATTTTCCCCCTAGTATAATCCACTACTTTTGTCAAACTTGGACAAGCAGTAATCATTTCTATTTTGATATTCCGTTCCAAAATCTTTGAACTGATCAAAATTAAAATCACTTCCATTATTAGACCGAGTTCTTTGGACATTCTCCAGAAACAGTGGCTACAAAATTGTCCTAACACTTTCATTCAACCAAGACAAATAGACCATATTTTCCAGCAAATGTTCAGCTATCTCCACAGCCAAATTGAAGCATGAGGGAATCAAGATAAAAGTAAATTGTAAGATAAGGGGTAAAAAAGGAACGCATATAAAATGGTTATTTTGGAGAAATGAGCAGTTTTATTTCTTGTCAATATTTTAAACTATGATTTGTTTTCAAAAGGAACAGTTATTTTGAAATGTAAAGAATATGGGACATGGGAGTGCAATTACACTGTAATTTGTAATTACACTGTGCCGAGCTCAGTAAAGGCAGACAGCATGCAACCAAACTTGCTGTTGCCTGCTTGTCGTCATTATTTTAAAGGGCAACCTTGTGCAAAATGTTTGCTGGTTGCGTGTTCAACATAGACCCTGGAAGTGTGTGTTTAGCACAATGCACAGCTAACCTGGAACCCTTAAAGAGGAAGAGCATTCAGTCTGCAGCAGCTGCTGGAATAGAGTCAGGAGAGCTGCGATGGAAGGAGTAGCAACAGAGCAGCAGGATGGAGAAGGTTCTCAGGGAACCAGTACACGCGCAAGGCATACCTTATGAATGGAATGGGAGCAGGTATCCAGGGAGATCGGACACTGTCAGACCTTGAATCGTAGAATCTCAACAGTATGGAGCAGGCCATTCGGTCCATCAGTGGGGCGGCACAGTCGCACAGGGGCAACATGGTGGCACAGTGGTTAGCAGTGCTGCCTCACAGCACCAGGGACCTGGGTTCAATTCCAGCCTCGGGCAACTGTCTGTGTGGAGTTTGCACATTCTCCCCGTGTCTGCGTGGGTTTCCTCCGGGTCCTCCGGTTTCCTCCCACAGTCCAAAGTTGTGCAGGTTAGATGAATTGGCTGTGCTAAATTGCCCATAGTGTTAGGTGAAGGGGTAAATGTAGGGGAATAGGTCAGGGTGGTTGGCTCTTCAGAGGGTCGGTGTGGACTTGTTGGGCCGAAGGGCCTATTTCCACACTGTAAATAATCTAATCTAATCTAATCAAAGCCCACAATTACATCCCAACCAGACCCACCCACCATTCCTGTAACCCTGCATTCCTATGGCTAACCCACACATCATGCATAACACAAGACACTATGGGAAATTTAGCATGGCCAATCCACCTAACCTGCACGTGTTTGGACTATGAAAGGAAACCGGTGCAAACTCCACACAGACTGAGGGTGGAATCAAATCAGGATCCCTGGTGTTATGAGGCAGCAGTGCTAACCACTGAGCAATCATGCTGCCCTGTTGAGTTTCTGTAGCACCTTCTATTTTGATATCAAATCTCCAGTATCTGCAGTACTTGGCTTTAAAAAAAAAAGCTGCTATAGACTGGGATAAACCAGTTCAATTTTTTTAATTCAATGGTTGCTTTTATTTGAGAATTTTGACCAAGAGATCACTGATGGAATGCAGCAGAGGGATGGAAATATAGGGCTGTCAGGATGAGATCTTGGGAACCAGAATCCAAGTATCTTATCACGATCAGCCCCTGTGCAATGAGAGTCCTACCTTCTCCTCTGTCTTCTCCCAAGCTGGTGGCACCCACATACTTGTGAGGCTTGGAGAACACAGCAAACTTGCCTCATTGGTAGGTCCAGGCAATGGAACCATTGTTTCATGTACGTTCCTGGTGCAACATGTCATTATAGCTCCACTATTCCATTTTGATTGGGAGCGGAAGGGTATCATGAACTAGGTATAGATTGGACATTCCTTGTCATCCAGCAGCCAATCTCTGGTTCCTCTCTCTGGCTGAATGATGATGGCTGATTGATACAGGATGGATGGATGTTACTGCTGCCAGGGTATTCACCATCAGGGCATGATTTCACATCAAGTGCACTTGCATGGAATGGTTGTGTTTGTGATTGGGGTGCATCTCATGATTATTATGGAGTGAACCGCGTGATCATTCCCTGTGCTATTGCCAATTATAAAGTCATAGAGATGTACAGCATGGAAACAGACCCTTTGGTCCAACCCATCCATGCCAACCAGATATCCCAACCCAATCTAGTCCCACCTGCCAGCACCTGGCCCATATCCCTCCAAACCCTTCCTATTCATATACCCATCCAAATGCCTCTTAAATGTTGCAATTCTACCAGCCTCCATCACATCCTGTGGCAGTTCATTCCATACACGTACCACCTTCTGCGTGAAAACGTTGACCCTTATGTCTCTTTTATATCTTTCCCCTCTCACCCTAAACCTATGCCTTCTAGTTCTGGACTCCCCGACCCCAGGGAAAAGACTTTGCCTATTTATCCTATCCATGCCCCTCGTAATTTTGTAAACCTCTATAAGGTCACCCCTCAGCCTCCGACGCTCCAGGGAAAACAGCCCCAGCCTGTTCAGCCTCTCCCTGTAGCTCAGATCCTCCAACCCTGGCAACATCCTT
>NC_057737.1:29632167-29638409 GCF_004010195.1 Chiloscyllium plagiosum
TGAGATCTAACCTTGCTAACCAGTCTCCCATGGGGAACCTTGTCGAACGCCTTACTGAAGTCCATATAGATCACATCTACTGCTCTGCCCTCATCAATCTTCTTTGTTACTTCTTCAAAAAACTCAATCAAGTTTGTCAGACATGATTTCCCACGCACAAAGCCATGTTGACTATCCCGAATCAGTCCTTGCCTTTCCAAATACATGTACATCCTGTCCCTCAAGATTCCCTCCAACAACTTGCCCACCACCGAGGTCAGGCTCACCGGTCTATAGTTCCCTGGCTTGTCTTTACTGCCCTTCTTAAACAGCGGAAACATGTTTGCTAACCTCCGGTCTTCTGGCACCTCACCTGTGACTATCGATGATACAAATATCTCAGCAAGAGGCCTGCCAACTCTTCCTACTTTTCTCTCCTCCGAGAGATGATGATAAAGTCTGCTCTTTGTCTCGACCTGGTATCTATTATGTCCTTCATACAGCAATATATACCAAGCAGTGAAATGTTTGAAATAATACCTGTTCCCACCTGGAAGGATTCACCATTGTAGAAATTGAGACCGTGATGATCTTTGCGGCACTGGCCCCTCTCTCCTCCCACTGTTTTGCAGGTGTAGGTGTGGCAATTGGAGGATATGGCGTAGATCAGTTCTTTGCTGAAATGTTACCATTTCAGCCAGTACTCCGAGCTGAGAAGGAGATAGGTGTGGTCCTGTCTCAAAACTCTTGTTGGGTATGACCTTCAAGTGACCCTCTCCTCCTTTCCAATGTTCAAAGATGTGCAGGTTGGGAGGATTGGCTACACTAAATTATTCTGTTGTGTACAGGGAAGTGTAGGCCAGGTGGATTAACCACAGTAAATGTGGGGTTACGGGGATAGAATGGGTCTGTGAGGGATGCACTTTGGAGGGTCAGTTCGGACTCAATGGGCCTAATGGCCTCTACCTGCACTGTGGGGTAGATTCTATGATTCCTTCCCTCGATGCATTGCTTATCTTCTTTGTCCCATGTACTCCAGATTGCAATTCAATCAGAGTTCCAATTATAACCGCTGTTATTGGAAGCAGGGTTTCTCTTGACAGGCTGGCCAAGTCCCCTGAGCTTCTTATCAGAGTCCAGCACCATTCTGTTGTGAATCAAATCGCACTCAACACAGTTGTTGAGCTGATAATTGGCATGTAACATTCACACCATACATGTGCCAAGCATTGACCAATAAGACAGGATCTTTTCATCCCTTGAGTATTCAATGTCATTACTCGCAGTGACCTCCTTACTGTCAACATCCCAAAGAAGATCAGAATTGAAGTGGACCACCCACATAAATATTGAAACTAAAACAGATTAAGGATAGGTATTCTGCAACAAGTAACAAACCTCTTGATTTCTTCAAGCCTGCCCACCATGCAGGGCTCAAATTAGGAATGTGATGGAATATTCACTGCTTACCTAGTTAGGTGTAGCTCCAAAAAACATTTGGAAAGCTTGACACCATCCAGTACAAAGTAGCTTCCTTAAATAGCATCCCACCCCCCATATACTGCCTTCATGACCAATGCACAGTGACAGAAATATGCAACATCTCCTAGATGCACTGTAGTAACTGACTAAAGCTCCTTCAAAAGCTCTTATGAAGGACAAGGACAGCAGATGAACAGAAACACCACTCTCCAAACAACATATCATCCTGGCTTGGAACTACATGACAATTCCTGCATTGTCCTTCCCAGCACTATTGTAGTTATCCCTGGACCTCAAAGACTGCAGTAATTCAAAAAGGCAGCTCACCACTACCTTCTCCAGGTTAGTTAGGGATTGACAAGAAACATTGGCCACATAGACAATGTCCACATCCTCTGAATGAATTAAACAAAAGGGACTTGCACTTAGTTTGGATCAGTAAAAGAGAGTCAAAAACATGTCACCTGGAATTTGAGTGATCATTTTTAAATAGTGTTAGTTGGGTGTGGAGGTGAGTGGTCATGCACAGCTAAGCATGTGTTTGCCTGGAGTGAGAAAGAGAGGGTGTTATTGCAGGGTTTTTTGTTCTCATGATGGTGTCACTCTGCATGCTTCTGATGAGTGTATGCCATGCTGGAGCGAATTGTTACCAAGAGGGAGCACTGTATTGGCATTGCCTGTAGTTGTTACCATTCTGTACAATGGTTTTACAGTTTGGATATTTTAATGCTGGCTGGCACCAATGATAGTACGTGTCTTGTGATCACAATCAGACTGAAGCAGAAAAGACTACTCATGGCTTCATAATGAAAGAGCCATTGACCAGGTTTTAATCACTAGTTGACTACAGCCTTTCATCCCCAAAGTCCTTCCCTCCTCCCTGTACAACAGTCGTTGCTTTTATGTTGTCGGTGAGTATTGTGGTGCCTCAGACTCGTCTGTAAATTCTAGGCCATATTTCGCAAACGTACCCTCGTGTTCCACTAGGTTCTATTTATATCACATTTCGCAAGGGCTGTTTGCAAGATTGCTCCCACATCTGATCTTTGTTTATTGGAACAAGAATACAATGAACAAAAGTGTGGCTTACAGTGAAACCACTGACATCAACTCTACCACAGCTTCAGCCATGCTGGGTGAATAGTTGTAGGCAATATATCCACTGCAAAGAGAACGATTTAGATAAATGTTTTCATTGGTGGTGCCACCACATCAAGTAACGTAGACTAAGGAAGAACTTCTGGTGGGGGAGGTGTAGAACTGGTTGTAATGCAGACACACGTGAAGAAAATAAGTTTAAGTAATAGTATTAATATTTTTACTTATATAGTACGGTATTTGAGTTGTTCTGCCAATTTAGAATGGCTTACATTGGATTCTGTAGACAAAAGGCCTGAGTTTCATTTTACGTTGCTTTAACTCTTACATACATAATATGTAATGGAGGAGTCACAGTGCAAGTACATGTTTATCCTTTTTTACAGTATATATCCTCTTGGAATTCTTCTTCCGTGGTGGTGTTTATTTCTGAAGTATTTATTTGAGCATCACAATATGTTGTTTACAGTGTTTGAGAGCAAAAGCCAATGGCATTCAGATGGTGCTCCACAAAATTTCCTAATGCAGAAGTATTCTTAACAATGGCTTTTGCAGTAACATATGGTTTCTTAAGTAAATTATACTCGATAGAATCTAGTACCATAAGAACAATAAATAAAGAAAGCTCCCATGTGACTTAGCCTGCAGTCAAAGGTTTGAGATGTTTCGCAGGCTGGAGCCAATATAGACTTTTTGTTTAAAAAAAACCTTTATGTCAGCTCTCCTTGTCTTGGTACCTGCACATACAGAAATAAAAAGCAGTCACTTGAAACAGCAGAGATATGGATCTAATCAGCCATCGCTATGTCCATTTACCACACATTGTAACATTTCAGGCGTCTCTCAGCTTGGGTCTCAGAGGTAAAGCTCATGTCATCCCTTACATTTTCCCTTTGTACACATCATTTCCCGGTGAATGCAGGATTTATTCCCGAGCTAAACCCTTCTTGACAGGTTTGTTATCTGCTCACTCGGTCGGCAAGCCCCAGAGAATATAGTATAGCTGTTAGAAGATGACTAGAAAGCAGGGCAAGTAAATGCCAACAGAGCTGAGAAGAAGGGATATTATAACTGTGAGGGACCTCAGAGAGTATCACTTGTCTTTTTTGTCTGCCTAACAGTCAAGGCTTCATGTATAGTAACAGCCCATTCTGGCCTAATTATGATATTGATTGGAAAGCATTTGGAAGCTGTTTTTATTGAAGATGACTGACGAGGTTTACACATCCTGGCAGATCCCTTTGTGTTTGCTTTCTCAAGCTTCTCGTATTTAACCACTTGTGGTGATTGTTGTAATAGAGGGCAAATTGGTCTTTCTTACTTCCAGATCCTCTTTAGGTCTTTGATCGTGAAAGTCCATTAGTGTTTATATTGTGTTACTATTACAGAGCCTTAGCACATGTCTGTCACCCTTTACTCCTTTCATCTCACTCCAGGATTCCAGCAGATGCAAAATCTTTGTGTGAGTAAGGTCCATTGGGTCTTGGTTGATCTGTAGAAGTAATCGTACGATTTCCTTTTAAATGTTTTGCTTGCAATGGAACGCAGCATTAAAATTATTTTGATATATTTTTGTGATTAAAACATTAGTCATTGATTTGCCACATCTCCACTTCAAAATCTAGCACCATATTGAATACATTAATATTATGGCCATGTGGGGGATCTTAATTTTCCACCTTTGTCACTTAAATGAAGCTTGCCTTTGTGCTATTATTATTTTAATTTCCTCCTGTAACCTGAAGCAGTTATTTTTCTGAAATATTGGGGATACTTCGACAAATTTAACATGGCATTAATTTTCTGAATTAAATCCCCAGGAAACAAATTGGTTTCTGAGGAAAACAGTGAGACATTGTTTTCTTGAAAACATTTTAATAAGTGCTTTTGATTAGTTTTAAAAGAGAGTGGGAAGCAACAGAGAAGGTAGAAAATGACCATTAAAAATATTGCCATTTGAAAATGAGATTCATAGTAGAAAGGGATTTAAAAAAAACACATGACTGTTATATGTCAAGATTGGTGCAGTTATGTTTTGTATAATGACTTTCATAATGCAGATGTTAGATTGAAATCTTACTGCATAGAAATGTGTATGAAACAGCTGAACCTCAAAGTGATGTTGATTGTGTGAAGAAGATTGTATGCCATGTTGTGGAGCTTTTGGAACCTGTTTAATAGTATTAGTTAGAGCAGTGCTTCCCAATGTATTTTCAACTTTTGTAACAGTTGAAAATTAACGTGACCCCAGATACTAACGAAATCAAGAAAGCCACAGGCATTCAGCATATCATAATAAAAATTTCCATATTACTGGTCAACATGTAAAAACCAATAAAAATTTGAAAAAATGTTTATAATGTAAAAATGTTATTGTTTTATGCACTCACCAGTCCATTAATTCACCTGAGCTGCAGCTTTGGCAAGGAATGAATAGATATCATTAATGTTTGCAATAAAATCAAATTTATTTACAAGGTACCTGAATGGGGATCCATGCTGTCACACTCCCTCTCTGTCTCTGCCCCCAAGCCAGGGTCAGGATTAATGTGAAGTTTGGAATATAACTCTCAGTAGTCACTGAGGTTTCAGCCAAGCACCCGTTGTACCCAGTGTCAAAAGATTTAGTCGAGACTCTACAAACACCTCCTGCTCTACAAGTTACCCACCTCCTTCCCTCTCACCCCAAGCTCCTTGCTTCTCCCCCACATGCACACAGCAGCCAGCAGGAGACACACAACTATGACTGCCAGAGGCTGAGCTGAAGTGTGGCGGCCACTCTGCAGTCTGTATTTTCAAATAGCCTTGAGAACAAGAGTAAAAAAGTTCCAAGACCAAGAGATGAGCAGAGCAAGGGCCAAGCCGGGATCCCCCCTGGCCATTAGTGTAGGCACTGTCTCAGAGTGGAGGAAGCTTGCTCTCCACTTCAATATTGCTATAATCCTAAATGGGGCCACAAGCCTTTGGAGATCGCCCGATTAGAGGCACGAATAATGCAGTGTTTCTTATTAGTTTCCGTTTACTGTTGGCTGGAAGGATTCTATATGAAATGAGTTTTGGGTCCTCAACTGAATTTGATGTTAAGTAGTAATCTCACAGGCAAGTCTGTTGTGAGAGATTAAAATATATATTTTTGTGTAATAGAGACATACTTCTGAGCTAAGGCTCATTGTTAAGACTGTAAAGGGAAGTCTGCACCAAACTGTAAAAGTAGAATTATGATAAGCTCAATACTGAAGTACATTAGCAAGATTGTTGAACTTTTATATGTATTAAAGCATCAGCCAGCATTTGTACCACTTTCCCAAGTGGAGAGCAGCTAAATCTATTGAGTTTGCCACTTTTGCAATGGAGGAAGGCAGAAATAGAAGGCAAGGAAGGTTCACATGAGTCTACATAAACTCTTACTTCAGACCCCATTCCTAGGTGCAATATCCACTGGATTTAATATGTCCCTTGCCTTTTTCTATCAGTAAGGGAATTGAGTGTTATAGAGAAAAGAGATGGAAATGTGTTGCTGGAGAAGCGCAGCAGGTCAGGCAGCATCTAGGGAAAAGGAGAATCGACGTTTCGGGCATTAGCCCTTCTTCAGGAATGAGGAAAGTTTGTCCAGCAGGCTAAGATAAAAGATAGGGAGGAGGGACTTGGGGGAGGGGCGTCAGAAATGTGATAGGTGGAAAAAG
>NC_057737.1:29641098-29679407 GCF_004010195.1 Chiloscyllium plagiosum
CTATCACCCTCACCTTGACCTTTTTCCACCTATCACATTTCCGACGCCCCTCCCCCAAGTCCCTCCTCCCTATCTTTTATCTTAGTCTGCTGGACAAACTTTCCTCATTCCTGAAGAAGGGCTAATGCCCGAAACGTCGATTCTCCTTTTCCCTAGATGCTGCCTGACCTGCTGCGCTTCTCCAGCAACACATTTCCATCTCTGATCTCCAGCATCTGCAGACCTCATTTTCTCTTCTGTTATAGAGAAAATGCAGGAGAGTGGAGTTGAAGGTTATCAGAGCAGTCACGGTCTCATAGAATGATGAATGAGACTCTATGGGCTGAATGGCCTATATCTATCTTGCATGTAACAGAAACAAAAAGTCTGGCACTCGAAAAACACAGCAGGAAGTCAGGCAGCATCCAAGAAGCAGGAAAATCGACGTTTCGTGCATAAGCATTTCATCAGGAATGTGGGGGGAAGGGGTGGGAGTGGAGCTGGGGGGATGGTAGCCGAGAAGGTACTAGGTCGGAGCTGAGGGTGGATCAGATAGGTGGGAAGGAAGATGGATAAGTAGGACAGATCAAGAGGGCAATGCCAAGTTGGAGGGTTGGATCTGGGAAGATGTGGGGGGAGGGGAGATGAGGAAACTCTGAAATCGATGTTGATGCCGTGTGGGTGGAGGGTCCCAAGGCGGAAGATGAGGTGTTCTTCCTGCAGGCATCAGGTGGCTAGAATTTGGTGTTGGACAAGGCCCAGGACTTGCTTGTTTTCGGCGGTGGGAAGGGGAGTTGAAGTGGTCGTTCACAGGGTGGTGGACGTCTTTGGTGTGTGTGTCCCCCAGAGATGTTCTCTGAAATGTTCCGTGAGTTGTCGTCCGCTGTCCCTAAAGTAGAGGACACCACATCAAGCACAATGGACACAGTAGATGTCGTATTTGGATCTGCAGGAAAATCTCTGCTGGATGTGGAAGGATCCTTTGGGCTCTTGGATGGAAGTGAGGTGAGGGGTGGGGGTATGGGCGCAGGTTGTACACCACTTGCAGTGGCAGAGGAAGGTGCTGGGAGTGGAGGGTGGAGTGGTGGGGGGTGTGGACCGAACAATGGAGTCACAAAGGAAATGGTCTCTGCAGAATGCCAATAGGGTTGGGGAGGGAAATTTATCACTGGTGGTGGGGTCTGACCATAGGTGGCGGAAATGGCGGAGGATGATGTGTTTTATCCGGAGTTTGGTGAGGTGGAAGGTGAAGACCAGGAGGTTCTATCCTTGTTGCCGTTGGAGAGGTGGGGGTTCAAATGCAGAGATTCAGGAAGTGCCATGTAACAGCCTTATTAACTCCAGCCCATGGAATTGTATGCCTTAGTATTCCAAATGTGACAACTTGAAACAGAAAACCACAAAAATGCTGGAAATGCATGACAGGTAAATCAGAAAGAGTAAAAAGGGGGTTGTAGTTTTAAAACTGGAGTGGGGGAGCTCCTTAGGACTGAATCAGACAGCAATTGCAAAGCAAAAGTTAGCTTAAGAAGAAAAATTATACTTCCACGTGCACTTCATGAGAACTTGAGGTGGGGCAAGTGGTTACCACAAAGGCAAGACGTGAACCTGTCTTGTTATAGATACCAACACTTCTGCTGTGCAATTTTCTGTTATCATTCAGATGGTCAACCATTTGCAGTTGTCCTGTTGTATTGTGTAGTGACTGATCACAGATTGGCAGCTGCAGTGTTCCTTTCCAGCCAGCCATACACTGTTTATTATGCCTGGCCGCAATTGAGACTTTTAGGCCCAGGAGAGGGAACTGTGCATACATGTGTTGATGTACGGGCACATTCCACATTTTCAAAATAATTTTTGCTTTCTCAAAGTAAAGTCAAGGCAGAGGTTGGCTAAGGCACTTAAGAAAAGCTCTGAGCACAATTGAAAAAGTGTCTAACTCTAACAAACTGGCTGCCTCTCAGCAATCTGTAAACCTGGTTCAACATAAATGGTACAAGGCACTTTCCTCCATCGGCTGTCTTGCTGTTTTATTCCAGGTCTAGGTCAGGATGTAATTCTTGTGTTGTACTGTCTATGCTTAACCATATAAATGTAAATGACAGATTGTAATTGCATCCAGGTATATACTGGTCACACTTTATTTGTGACTGCAGCAGAGAAAACAGGCACAAAACTGTACATTTGAAATGGTGGTTAGTTTATTAATGCAATTGTTACTAGGTTCCCTCCAAACTCTCTTATCTGTTTTACTTACACATGTGCTCCATTTCCATTGATCTAAAACTTGCAAATAACTGTATATTGTGAATAGAAAAAGAATATAATTCACAGGCCAAAGCTCCATATGCACTTTATTTCAATAAAGAATAATTGCACAGAAGCAAAATAAACAAGTATTCAAGCAACAAATATAGAATACATTCACAAGAGCTTAAGCAAATATCTTGTTTAAGGACCGGCTCTTATACAATGCAGAGTAAGACTCATAGAGGAGTGAATTTGGTCAACCTTCTGAGGAGATGCTTCAATGTAGAAGGCCAAAGTATTGTATCATGCTGAAACTGAACTGAAAAGACAAGTAATTCGCGTATGTCAAGGAATATATGTCCCAGTGCAGCAGAGTATGGAAAAAAATAAAAGTTATTCAAGTTCAGTCTTGTAACAAGCATCTTGAGCACTGAGCTATTGGTGAGCAAATGTTCAGTTCTTTCTCCAGTCGTCAATTCAATGATATTCCATCAGATTATTTTTGGCCAATCATGTAAGGTAGGAGCAGACATAGGCCATTCAGCCCATTGAGTCTGTTCTGCCATTTAATGATCTGACAATCCTCAACTGCACTTTGTTGTCTTTTTCCCCATAACCATTGAATTTCTTACTGATTAAAAATCGAAATATTGAATGTACGTGACAACAACATCTCTACGGTAAACAATTCCATAGATTCACTGCCTTCTCAGAGAGGAAATTCCTTCTCAATTCTGTCCCAAGCAAGCAATCCCAAGCCTTGAGATTATCTCCTCTGGTCCTTAGTTCTCCTACAAACAGAAACAAACTCTCAAAATCTAACTTGTCAAGCCCCAAAGAATCTTGTATGTTCCAGCAAGGTTGCCTCTCATTCTTCTGAACTCCAATGAGTACAGACCAAACCTACTCAAACTCTTCTCATAAGAAAATCCTTCTATACATTCTATCAGCCTGGTGAGCCTTCTCTGCCTCCAATGCCAGTGTGTTTTTTCTTTGATAAGGGAACTAAAAATGTTCACAGTATTCTAGGTGTAGTCTATCTAGTACCTTATGTAGTTTTAAGGAGACTTTGTTATTTTTAAGCATCATACCCTTTGAAATAAAGACAAACAGTCTATTTGCTTTCCCTGTCACCTGTTGAACTCCTTCCTATACTGCTTTTTGTGAATTATGCATGAGGACTCCCAAATCCCCCTCTGCTACAGTTTTCTGCAGTCTTTCCCATTTAACCAATATTCAGCTCCCCTACTTTTTTCTACCCAGTTTATTACCACACATTATATTCCATCTGCCAAGAATTTGTCCACCCACATAACCTTCCCATATCCCTTTGTAAACCGTTTTGTATCATCCTCAATAGTTGTCTTCTCACCTGTTTTTATGTAATTTGCAAACTTGGCAATAGTACCTTCACTTCTGGTGTCCATATCTTAAATATATATTGTATGTAATTGTGGCCCTAGCACTGATCCCTGTGACACACTACAAATTACAGGTTGCTGTTCTGAAAATGCTCCCCTCATCCTAACACACTGTCTTTTATATGTTAAGAAATTCTCTACTCAAGTTAATATACTACTGCAAAGCCATAGGCTCTTATTAACTAGCCTTGTATGCAATACTTCTTCAAACAGTCTTTGGAAATCCAAATATAATGCATCTATTGCTTCCCCTTTATCTATCCTGCCTATTGACTGCTCAAAAGAATTCTAATAAACCGTCAGGCATGATCTCCTCTTCATAAAGCCATGCCAGTTCTCCTTGATTATGTCATGTATTTTTTAAATACTCTAGTTATAGCCCTTTTTTTTGTCTCTTTCTCTATTTGAATAAGGATGTTACATTGGGATTTTGCCAATCGTCTTGGATTCTTTGAGAATCTAATAACTCTTGGAAGTTTACTACGTTCAAAGCTTCTGCAGCTACTTCCTTTAATTTCCAAGGATGCAACTGGTCAGGTCCAAAGCACTTAACAACCTTGAGCCTCATAAGTTTCCCTAGTACTTTTCACAAGTGATAGTTACTGTCCCTTGAATATTTAGTCTTTTTAGAATGCTATGAATGTGAATACCATGAAGACTAATGTAAAATATCAGTCTACCATTTCCTGATTTGGAGATGCCGGTGTTGGACTGGGATGTACAAAGTTAAAAATCTCTCAACACCAGGTTATAGTCCAACAGGCTTAATTGGAAGCACACTAGCTTTCCTGGTTCTCCAATATTTCCCCAGTTGTATTCGCTAAGGGACTTATTTTCACTTAGGCCTCTCTCTTTCTTTTCATATATCTGAAGAAGCTCTTGCTGTGAGTTTTGATATTCCATTCTATCTGATCTACAAATCAAAGCTGGAGTCCAGATCATTCTGAGCACTGGTCATCAATCTTAACACTGGTCAGTTCAAAAATGCAATTGAAACAACCTTTTGCATTGTTTGAAATTTGCTGGAGTTCTGCATCATTTGGAGTGCAGTTGAGCCATTAAATGAGCAGTGAAAATAATCATAGCATTTGAAAATCTATTTTTTTCCAGATTTGCTGTTAGATTTATGTAAGCATCTCATCACAACATAGAGAAGTATTAATTTGACGTTGAAAGATGACTACCCATGATCAAATTGTTTCTGTGCCCTGTGTGTGGGGAAATTGGGACCACCACTTTCATATTTTCTACACATAATTAATTTGTTTACTCAAAGTTTACATTATTCCACTTAGTTTAATCTGCTCTTTAATTACACATTCATATAATGAGAGTGTCTTAAAGTACACTTGAAAATCATTACAAATAAACGGACGCACTGACATGCTTCCTGCAGCACATTGGAGCATCAATTGCCATTTTCTAAATAAACATAGAACAACAGATTGGATTGCCTTATTGTTAAACAGAGTGCTTAATTTTAGAGGCGTGTAACTAATAACGAACTGAAATAGTAATTATAAAGAAGTAAAGCAACTTAAAATTTAACCATTATTATTAGTTTCTAGTATCTCTCCAACATCTGCAGAAAAAACCCATCTAATTCATTAATGTGGGGGTCTAGATTAGAGCGGTGCTGGAAAAGCACAGCAGATCAGGCAGAATCTGAGGAGCAGGAAAATCAATGTTTCGGGTAAAAGCCATTCATCAGGCTTTTGCCTGAAACGTCGATTTTCCTGCTCCTCGGATGCTGCCTGACCCGCTGTGCTTTTCCAGCACCACTCTAATCTAGACTCTGATTTCTAGCATCTGCAGTCCTCACTTTTGTCTGATTCATTAATGTGCTTTAAGGAAGGAAATCTGTCCTTATTTGGTCTGACCTGCATGTGTCTCCAGATCCACAGCCCTCTGAAATGGCCTAGCATTTTGGTTGTAACAATCACTGCAAAGTTGGTAAGATGCACCATCATTTTCTTAAAGGCAGTAGGGATGGGCAATAAATGCTGGCCAGACAGCCATTTCCAAGTCCCGTGAGTGAACTAATAAAGTTCCATAAATTGTGAATGGCCTCCAGCCTGCAGAAGAATACTGCATGCTACTCCTCGAAGGTCATCATAGCGTAGCGAGAACACCAGAAGTGAGATAGGCAGAATGACCACTCCCAAAGATGAATCTGTTGTTGGTCAGGCTCAAGAGCATACCTTGCCTCCCCTACCAGACCTTAGCAGTGTTTAGCTCCATGAATTTCTCTAGTGCTTTTGATCCAGTGATAGTGATCGTATTTATTGCCCCTTGATTATTTAGTATTACTGGACATTTTGGACATGAGGTCGCAAAAGATCCAAATTGGTACTGTTGAAGTTGAACATTGACATGCTGCCCCTCCCAAAGAGCAGTTGTAATCTCTCTCAATCCATTAAAATATGATTATTGCACCCAGGCTGCATACTACGGGCGACTATCGGATAACATGAAGAACTGGGTTTGTTCCATGCAGTATTCTGAACCTTTGATACTTGGTTGAAGGTGGGACCATTGAAAGCCCTTTATTGTTCCTCTCCACATCTTTACCGTTGATCTCCAGCAAGCAACAAGACAGTGCCTAGATATGAGATGAGAATAAGTAAGTCTGTAGGTATGATACCCACTTTATTACGTTCTCCCAAATCTTGTTAGATTGTCAGGGGGTGCTGCTGAACATCTGCATAAAGTTCTAAATGTCTTGGTACACTTAATCAGTAGGGAAGCAATTGGCACCTATTTTATATTTTTGAAACTGCTGGAATTAATTTGGTAGAATGTTAAGGCAATTATATAGCTGGGTCAGAGCTACAGTTCTGACTGTGTCTTCTAGAATACATTGTTCAAAAATGCAGATAGGTCAGAAATAGGTCATTGTGAATGACAGATCTGAATATGTAAGGGGTATAAGGCAGTGTAGAAATAGACTTTTTCAATCTGCTCTTGTACTCTATTTCATGATCATTACTACAGCCTCACCAGCAAATAATTATGAACATAAGAACCAGGAGCAGGAGTAGGCCATCTGGCCCTTGGAGCCTGCTCTGCCATTCAGTAAGATCATGGCTGATCTTTTTGTGGCCTCAGCTCCACTTACCTGCCCTCTCAACATAACCCTTAATTCCTTTACTGTCCAAAATATTATTTATCTTAGCTTTGAAAGCATTTACTGAGGAAACCTCAACCGTTTCACTGGGCAGGGAATTCCATAGATTCACAACCCTCTGAGTGAAGAAGTTCCTTCTCAATTCAGTCCTAAATTTGTTCCCCCTAATTTTGAGGCTATGCCCCCTTGGCCTAGTTTCACCCGCCCGTGGAAACATCCTCTCTACTTCTATCTTATTTATTCCCTTCATAATTTTATATGTTTCTGTAAGATCCCCTCTTATTCTAAATTCCAATGAACTTACTCAGCCTCTCCTCATAAGCCAACCCCCTCAACTCCGGAATCAACCTAGTGAACCTCCCCTGCACCCCCTCTAGTGCCCCCCTAATTTTGAGGCTATGCCCTCTTGGCCTAGTTTCACCCGCCCGTGGAAACATCCTCTCTACTTCTATCTTATTTATTCCCTTCATAATTTTATATGTTTCTGTAAGATCCCCTCTTATTCTAAATTCCAATGAATTTACTCAGCCTCTCCTCATAAGCCAACCCCCTCAACTCCGGAATCAACCTAGTGAACCTCCCCTGCACCCCCTCTAGTGCCAGTACATCCTTTCTCAAGTAAGGAGACCAAAACTGCATGCAGTACTCCAGGTGTGGCCTCACCTGCACCCTATACGGCTGCAACATAACCTCTCCGCTTTTAAACTCAATCCCTTTAGCAATGAAGGAAAAAATTCCATTTGCCTTTTTAATTACCTGTTGCATCTGCAGACCAACCTTCTGTGATTCATGCACAAGGACACCTGTGTCCCTCTGCACAATAGTATGCTGGAATTTCTTATCATTCAAGTAATCATCTTTTTACTGATTATCCTACCAAAATGGATGACATCACATTTATTAACATTGTATTCCATCTGCCAGACCTTTGTCACTCACTTAAACTATCTATGTTCCTTTGCAAAGTTTCACAGTCATCTGCACACTTTGCTCTACCACTCATCTTAGTGTTATCTGCAAACTTTGACACAATACACGTGGTCCCCAACTCCACATCATTTTTATAAATTGTGAATAATTGCAGTCCCAACACTGATCCCTGAGGCACACCATTAGTTACTGATTGCCAACCAGAATAGCACTCATTTATTCCCACTGCTTGCTTCCTGTTGGTTAACCAATCCTCTATCCATGCTAATACATTGCCTGTAACACCTTGCATCTTGAGGCACACCATTAGTTACTGATTGACAACTAGAATAGCACTCATTTATTCCCACTGCTTGCTTCCTGTTGGTTAACCAATCCTCTATCCATGCTAATACATTGCCTGTAACACCTTGCATCTTTATCTTATGCAGTAGCCTTTTGTGCAGCACCTTGTTGAATGCCTTTTCGAAATCTACTTGCACCACATCTACTGGGTCCCCATTGTCTACCATGTTTGTAATGTCTTCATAGAATTCTAAAGGATCAGTTAAACATGACCTGCCCTTCATGAACCCATGCTTCATCTGCCCAAAAGGACAATTTCTATCTAGATGCCTTGCTATTTCTTCCATGATAATAGACTCAAGCATTTTCCCTAATGTCAGATTTGCTGTTTTCCAATCTGCTGGAACTGCCCCAGAGTCCAGTGAATTTTGGAAAATTACCAGAAGTGCATTTGCTATTTCTCCTGCCATCTCTTTTATCCCCTGGGATGCATTCCATCAAGGCCAGGAGACTTGTCTATTCTTAGCTCCATTAGCTTGCTCAACACTACCTCTCTCATGATAATGATTGTTTCCAGGTCCTCACCCACCTTCCTCTCTTTGTCAATTACTGGCATGTTATTCATGTCCTCCACTGTGAAGACCCACACAAAATGCCTATTCAATGTCTCAGCCATTTCCTCATGTCACATTACTAAATCCCCCTTCTTATCCTCTGAAGGACCAGTGTTTACTTGAGCCAACCTTTTTTGTTTTATATATTTATAGAAATGTTTGCTATCTGTCTTTATATTCCGAGCTAGTTTTTTCTCGTGTTCAATCTTACTTTTCTTTATAGGTCATTTTGTGGCTTTCTGTTGACCTTTAAAGCATTCCCAATCTTCTAGTTTCCTACTGTTCTTGCCCATTTTGTATGCCTTCTCTTTCAATTTGATAGCCTCCTTCATTTCCTTAAACACCCATGGCAGATTACCCCTTTTCTAGCAGATCACATAAAATGAAAATAATAGAGGTTAACCTCAAATTATGAAGTAATCTTTCCCCAAAAATAATTTATTATTTTTAAACTTCTGAATGACTAGGAGAGGATATGTTAAATGGAACTACTCCTTACTTCAGATGACTCACTTAATACTTAGTTTTGAATACTTCTTGAATTTTAGTCACATTTTCATTTTTTATTTGTACATGATATTTAGGAAAACAAAACAATGAATTAGCTTCTTTCAAAACAGATTGCTATAAAGATGATAATTCTTAAAATACATCGAGGAGTAGTCTGTGTCCAAATGCAGCAAGATCCAGCAAGCCACATGTGCACCTCACAAATGTCAGATGATGCCCATCTCCAGTATGAGACAATCTAACCTTTGTCCATTGACATTCGATAGCATTTCCATCACTGAATCTCCAGTATCAACATCCTTGGGGGTTACTATCAACTAGCAACTGAACTGGAACATCCAAAGTACTGTGACTACCAGAACAAGTCAGAGACTTGGAATCTTGCAACAAGAAATTTTGCCTCCTGACTCCCAAAAGCCTGTTCACCATCCGCATGGTACATAAATACTCGCCAATGGCATTGATGCCCCAACAACACTTAAGAAGCTTTACACAGTCCAGGAAAAAGCAGTCCATTTGTTTTGCACCACATCAACAAACAATCACTCCCTCTACCATCGATGTTCAGCAGCAGCACCAAGTACCATTTACGAGAGAAGGACATGGGCAGCAAATAGATAGGATCATGACCACTTGCAAATTCCTCTCCAAAGCGCACTCTATTCTAACCGGGATATATATTGCTGTTCCTTCACAGTCGCCGAGTCAAAATCCTGGAATTCCCTCCCTAGTAGCATTACGGGGTTCCTACAGTAAATAGACTGCAGAGGTTTTACATTACATTACATTACAGTGTGGAAACTGGCCCTTCGGCCCAACAAGTCCACACCGACCCGCCGAACCCACCCATACCCCTACATTTACTTAACACTACGGGCAATTTAGCATGGCCAATTCACCTGACCTGCACATCTTTGGACTGTGGGAGGAAACCGGAGCACCCGGAGGAAACTCACGCAGACACGGGGAGAACGTGCAAACTCCACACAGTCAGTCGCCTGAGGCGGGAATTGAACCCGGGTCTCCGGCGCTGTGAGGCAGCAGTGCTGACCACTGTGCCACCCTGCCGCCCACATTTCACGAAGGCATTTCATTGCTAACAAAGGATGGACAACAGTTGCTTGTCCATCCATCAACATTCATATCCCATGAATGAAAAAAAAAGAAAAAGATTAATTTTATGCTAAAACCTCTAATTAGCTGCAGATAATTCAGTATGGGGGATGACCAATTGTAAACTTTTTGCTCCAGTGCATGGGAGAGACAGAATCCATGATAAGTTGTTCCTACAGTTGCTAATTATTT
Source organism: Chiloscyllium plagiosum (assembly GCF_004010195.1). Taxonomy (NCBI): domain Eukaryota; kingdom Metazoa; phylum Chordata; class Chondrichthyes; order Orectolobiformes; family Hemiscylliidae; genus Chiloscyllium; species Chiloscyllium plagiosum. Next base: position 29,651,520 of record NC_057737.1, read on the forward strand.
TTCTAATTCTACTGCTTCAGCTCCAACAATCATAAGTGCCCTCTGTCCCACTGTGACTATACTTCCAGAAACAGAATTTGTGGTTGGAGGAACAGCAAGCGCATTGGGCTGTCAACCTGTGATTGGAAGAATTGCAGGAATAACTCTGACTGATTCCAAGGCCACAATGCAACAGAGTTACAGGGAGCTGGGAGCAGTGACTATTCAGAAAGATGAATATTCAAAGGGACTAGGCCTGAGTGATTGGTAGTGGATTGTTGGTTGGTGGCAGAGATCAAATGACTGTCTGATGGGGGGAGCATAACACTATGCCTGGTGTCAATTTGATCCATTAATGATTGGCAGGAACTGCAGCCTTGATGCAGTGTGTACCTTTTACCACTGCTGACCAAATTTATTGGAGTTTATAACCACTCACAATTTAATATGTTGAGAGGAGAGGACACACTAGAGAACTGTCTGGATAGTAATCAGGGGAGCTGAGGCCTTAACTGTATTTTGAAAGACATAGCATGAAAAGTGGTAAATAAGCTACAAATGATTACCTAAATGAAGCACATAATGGCCTGAAGTATTATTACTGTGCAAGTTATCTAGAGGGTCAACCTGATTTTCTGGTGTCATAGGTTCGAATCCCACTATGACACATGGTGCAACCTGAATTAAATAAAATCTAAAGTTTAAAAAGTTGGCCTCATAGTGAGCATATAACCACCATAGATTGTTGTAAAAACAATCAATAATGTTCAAAAGTGTTCTTCAGGAAAGGAAAACTGCCACCCTGACCTGGTCTGGTTTACATATGACTCCTCCCACAGCAACGTGGTAGATTCTTAACTGACCTCTGGACAATTAGAGATGGGCAATGCATGCTGGCCTGGCCAGCAACACCCACATCCTGTGAATCAATTTTTTGGTATCTTGCATTCAATTTTTACGAAGGTTTTCAGGAAGCAATTTACAAATTATATTTTTCATAGCTGCAGAAATAATTCCTTGAAAATCAGAATTAATATTGTGTAATTGTTACAGAATGTATGCATTAAACTATTATTTTGTCAAATGTTTATGATAAATTGACAAAAACATTTATACATTCCAAATTAAAAGGCACAATAATATATAGGCATATACCATCTTTAGTGTTTGTGCTATTTTAAGTTTTAAAATCATTAACTAATCAATGTACATGCAGAAGGTAATATTGCTCGGTGACTGCCTCACTTAGTAAAGGAGTTTGTGAAGATGAAGAAGGGGCCATGTAAACAAAGCAGTTGCCCTTGATAAAATCTCACAAAGAGCCCTCAATATATTTATATTTTATGCAAGGTATTAATTAACCAAATGTTAAAAAAGAATCATTTTAACATAACCCAACAAATGGGAGTCAAACTGGATGAGGTTCCCTGTTTTCTTTACACATGGCTTTATTTTATAATTCACATGAAGTTTTCTGACAACATTGCTTTAGCATGACTGCAAATAAAAGATGAAGTCACCAGAGCCCTGCCAGCCCAAAGGGCTGCTCTTCCATTAGAGAAAGATGACTGGTTTAACCTGGGGTTCACTGCACCTCACGTGAGAGGAGAAGTTCAGAAGGTGGGACTTTCATTGTAACCTTAGCTGGTGTGGGAATTGAACCAGTGCTGTTTGCTTTACTTTGCATCACAAACCAGCCATCTGGCCAACTGAGCTAACCATCTCCCGAATAGAGATATACATAAATTAAAAAGTGGCACCTTAATTATGTGATGCAAAATAAATTACTTTTCTCATTCCTGTTTATTTTCTTGATATTCAGTAATAAAATCCATATTTGTACCCTTCCTAAATTTGCATTGACTAGTTGAATTTATATTCCAGAAGGAAGTCATTTGATCTGTCATATTTTGGTCAGCACTTCCTTTTCTACTGTTCACACCAACTGTCATTTCTCTCTCTCATTTTATGTTCCTCTCAAATATTTTCCAATTCTTTCGGGTCTCTTCCAACAATCACCTCCAGCAACTTATTCCCATTGAAAATCATTCATTCATCTCCCACATATCTCCATGTCACAAATCTCTATCTCTGCATCACTTAATTCTGTTTCCAAATGCTGCTGACACCTTCATCCAATGTCAGCCTTTTGCATTTCCCATTCTTCACAAATATCAGCCCATTTACAACTATGGGTCCCATAACCTATCTTGCATCAACTTCTGTTCATCCCATCACTCCAGTGCTATGGCCTTTATATGCATCAGGTCTGCCAGCATTTTACAAAAATACCATCCTGATCTTGCCCCTCCCTATCACTGCACCCTCCTACAACTCTTTCAGAACTCTCTTCCTGTGACACAGGACCCTATCCCTTTGCTTCATCATTAGTCATTATGTCTTAAGTCAACTAGGTTCTAGATTTTAGAAGTCCCCTTCAGTTATCTTTCCTACTTTAAAACCCACATTGCAACTCATCTCTTTGATCAGGCTTTGGGTCACCTTCCTTAATTGGTTTTTATTTGGCAGTTCGTCAATACTTTGTTTCATCTCTCTGAAGTTCTTTGGGACTCTTCTATGTTAAAAGCAGCAAATTGGGAGGTTCTGTGCTGTGTTGGATAATATCCCCATATCAGGAGCAGACATTGTGGGTTCAAGTCCTCTAGATAACCATGGAAACTACATTTGTAATCTGGTCAAACAGTTAGATTATCGATGATAAATCTTTTTAATCTGCTTGATGATAGATGATGAAGGCGGCTACATTTCCTGCTCAGGAATCCTACAGAAAGTAATGGCTGCAGTAGCTTTCCAGGGATGATTGTGGATCAGTCCAATGGAAATCTGGGGAAACCAACACCCTTTTAGACATGATACCTAAAGAGAGAGAGAGAGTACCAAGTGAATTTATGTTGTCATCAGAATCATGCAGGATCTAAGCATATTTGTCGCTAAATGCTCTCTTGTCATTAATCAATATTTTATTTCCTATGTGCTTATAGTTTTGTGTGCCTTTGCACATTTTCTTCAATTTCCCAACAACAAACCTTTTACAGGCACCTCCGTAACATTTGAAATCTAGCTCTTTGCTTTTTTCACATAATACTTCATACGGTTTTAGGTTTTTTTCATCTTAGAATCGTGGAGAATTTTCAGGAAAAAGATAGACTTGCAGGCATAATATTACCATCTCTTTTTTTTGTTCAGGCTCAATCCAATTAACCAACCTTCTGACCGTATCACAACCTTTCAGAGACACATTTAATGCCTCTCAGATCCATTTGTATGCCCACTTCAATAGACTTTGACAGCAATTATTCCACAAGTCTGTTATCCACCACAAGGGAGTTCTCCCTGTACCCTCGCCAATCTTTATCTCTCAACTAGTATCACTAAAAAGAAATGGTCTGGTCATTATTACTGCTTTTTTTTTGGTACTTGCTGAGCAAAAATTGAATGCCTTTGTAGAGGCAGGTTAGGAGGTAGTTGCGGGGGCGGGGGGTGGTGGAGTGGTGTGAGTGTCGCCATTTAATGAAAGGATGCTGCTTGAGGACGTGACTCCCTTCCTGTCTTTGTCTGGAGCAGGAAAACCCATACATTGAGGTCTTTAACAATTGAGGCAATAAAATTCCATTCAAAGTCTTCAGCCTGCTGGTGCTGATGTTTAACTGGCAATAGCCAAGGGTGCTCATCGGTGGCTTCTCAGGCATTGTTTGGGGCTGAGGTGTTCCTTCATTCAAAGGCTGATCGAGGGACCCGGCAGCAGCAGCTCTGGGTTAGAAAATTATCCCCTTGCTGCTGACACCCTTCCCCACTTACCCCACCACCCCATCCCACCTTAATTCGCCCCGTGGTCTGTATGTCACGCTGATCTGGACCTTGTGTGCGCACAATAACTGGTTCGGTCACCACTCTTACTGATGGCACTGTTGAGTAATGTACAACTACCAGCCTGTGTTTGGCCACCAACTCTCAAGGGCTGGATTTCTGCCCTTGGGTACTTGGTCGCAGAGGCAGTTCATTGCTGTCCAATTACTTGGCAGGCCACCATACAAGGCTCCCATCATATCCATTAAGTATTGGCCACTGTGTAAAGATCAACAGTTGTGTTTCTGACGTGACAATGGGGATCCCATTTCACAAGTGCTTCATTGCCTTCAAAGTGACATATTGAAAGGTGCTATCTAAATGCAGAAGAAAAGGTTTCTAACAGACATTAGCTTATCTTACCTTCTAGTCAGTTCAGCACACAATAGCAAATAATTTGGTGAATTACCTTAGTCTGACTAACTCTTTCACTTCTATATTATTCATACTTTTGAGTTGGTCATCTCAATATCTCTCAGCCAAAGCCATTTATTTGATCTTTAAGTTTGTGAACTATCCTGAAATGATTAGTATTGCAAAGCTCGGAATGCCATGTACCGATTTAAATTGATGTAGCTGAACAGCCTCTAACCATGTAATTACACTCGCTTGCCATGTCTGTAGTGAACACTTTATTGACATCAGAAGTAATCCTTTATTCAGAATTTAAATGATTATTGCGTAGTTGTTGACCTATTTGGCTGGACATGTGACATAATTGTCCAGTTGAATTTATCACAATTAGAAAACTATTTCTTTCATGTTAATATGTATAACAAATTTTGTTACAGTGCATTAAGCGTGTCCCGTTCAATGATAGGAAAATGAGAAAAAAATTGTAGAAGACATCAAAGAGCTTTCTAAAAGATATAAGGCAGGCGTTATGCTTTGAAGGTGAATTAGGTATTGATTCCACTGCATCAAAGTTGATCATGCTATTCCTGCTAATTTATGAAATTGTCATTCACACTACTTGTGCGCCATTGGACATTACCCTCTAAGAATTTTAGAAAGCTATGTTTTAATTAAAGCTGCATCTAAATGCAAACTCAAATTTTGGGTTCCCTCAAATACATTCATGAACACAATTGAATCTGATGTAAAGGACATAAATGTAGCCCAAATATAATCACATGGGAATTGACGAAAAAAATTTTAACCATCCCAGAAATTTGTAAAAGCCTCTTTCTGTGGGCGTAGTTTGGAAATGGAAGTATCCACAGGGAAATTTCAGTGCAAGATACTTGTCTTACTTTCTGCACCTGAATGGCGCTATATTGGTTTTCTTTGCTATTGTAGATACAGTACGTACGAATGTGATGAGAAAAGTATGGTGAGATAAATAACAAGCACATTAATACCTGATCTCTTAAATAAAACTTTCCAGGGGTCCCCAATTTATGAATATCCGACTTGTGATTGCTTGTATGTTTGAATGTGATCCCATACATGTATATACTTTTAAAGATCTGACATATGAACTGTTCTTGTACTTACAAACGCCTTCTATACATTTTTCTGCACTGTGTTCTGATTAACATATGCAATAACTTATGAACGGACTCCAAAATGGAACCCATTTGCAACCCAGGGGTTGTCTGTATCCCTTTAATCATGTTGGGTGCAAAAAAGGAGGAGAAAGTGAGGACTGCAGATGGTAGAAATCAGAGTTGAAAAGCATGGTGCTGGAAAAGCACAGCAGGTCAGGCAACATCTGAGGAGCAAGAGAATTGACCTTTTGGGCATAAACCCTTCATTAGGAATGTTGAGGGGGAGGTGGCGTGGAAGGTGGCTGAGAGATAAATAGAAGGGTGAGGGTGAGGGTGGGGCTGGGGGGCCAGATAGCTGGGAAGGCAATAAGTAGATGAAGGTGGGGTCTGATGGTGATAGATCAGAGGGGAGGATGGAGCGGATAGGTGGGAAGGAAGATGGACAGGTAGGAAAGTTAAAGAGGGTGGTGCCAAGTTGGTGGGCTGGATCTGGGCTGAGGTGGCGGGAGGGATGATGAGAAAACTGGTGAAATCGACATTGATGCCATGTGGTTGGAGGGTCCCAAGGTGGAAGATGAGGCGTTCTTCCTCCAGGCATCGGGTAGCTGGGATTTGGCAGTGGAGGAAGCCCAAGACTTGCATGGGAGGAGTGGGAGGGGGATTTGAGCAAATAAGGAGAGGTCATCTAAGAAAGGTATGGGGCTGCTTTTTCTGAACTGTGAGTTTAGTACTAGTTGTCTTACAGCAGAAACTAATATTGTCAAGAACAACACCAGTTTGCATTCCCCTAGTGGCTTTAACATAGTGAAATGACTCAAGCACTTAAGTGATGCTCGTGACACCAAACCAAATGAAGAGGTATAAAAACAGATTGGATAGTGCTTGGTTGAAGACGTGGGGGTCTTAAGGAGTGTCCGAGGGGAGGTGGTTTGGGAGAAGAATTTCAAAGAATAGGGCCCTGGGCAACCCTCTTTTGTTTGAGTTTTGTATTTAACATGATAATGCTCCTTGGGTCTATTGAAATATTTTTTGTCTGCGTTGTACAAAACTAGAGTCCAAATTTTCAGTCCCAGGTCAGATGCGCAAAGTTGGGAATTTTCTTGGACTCGCCAAACCCGACTCAGGAGAAACTTCCCTGGATGGTTGGATTTTTGTTCTCCACTGCATGTGTGTGTCCACTGTGCCCTACAGTTTGGTATGTTTTGTACAACAATGAGTACTTTTAAAAACTGTTCAAAGATATTTAACCTCTCCTACTGCCATTTCCACTGACGTAACCTCAAGTAGAAATTCTGGGAGCTTGATATGGGGAACGGAAGGTCAATATTCGGGGCTACTGTTCCATTTTGGTCAAGTTGTGGAGGCCTGTCATCTCCACAAAAATGAAATGTTTTTGCGGTCTTTAAATTCAAATATTTCGCTTTGTGTCATCTCTGTACCAAGTTTATTTTAATTTTAAAAATATACTTTATTCACAAAATAATTTGATGGTCTGTACAGTTGGTCATGCCATACAGACGTAAACATTTGCATACCAAGATCAGAATTTATCATTTGTATATACAGGCCTGTACGTTTATCAATCATATATCCATATATTTAGCTGAAGCGTCAGCAGAGTTAAAATGACTGCGTGGGCCCCCTGTTCTTCTCAGACAGGCAGATGTTACACGGTGGTCTTTCCCCACCGCGCCTTGGCGGCAGCTGCCCAAGCTTCAGCGTGTCCCTCAACACATAGTCCTGGACCTTGGAATGTGCCAGTCTGCAATACGCAGTCAGGGTCAACTCCTTCAGTTGGAAGATCAACAGGTTTCAGACTACCCAGAAAGCGTCCTTCACCAAGTTGATGATCCTCCAGTCACAGTTGATGTTCGTCTCGGTGTGTGCCATGGGGAACAGACCGTAGAGCACAGAGTCCCGCGTCACGCGCTGCTCAGGACGAACCTCGACAAACACCACTGCATTCCTCTCTAGACTTCTTCTGCATAAACATATTCCAGAAGGAGGTGCGTGACAGTCTCGTCCCTCCTGCAGCCGCTTCGAGGCTGAGAGTCCTGGTGTGCATAAAGGATCTCACAGGCAGAGCCCTTCTCACCATCTCTGTACCAAGTTACCTGTACCCAACAGAGTTTACTGGAAAAATGTGTGCTAATTTCCGTTTCATCCCCTTCCCCACAGATATAGCAGACCACATCTTGTTTTCTGTGATCTTGGGTTATTTTCCCACACTATTTCACTGACAGATATGTTTCCAGCATGGAGAAAAGAATTTCTCTTATACCTTATTTATTATGTTGCCACTCTCCCTAATGTTTTGCATACAGTTAATTTATTTGAATTGCAGTCACTGTTTTTACCGAGGAGAATGAAGCCTGTATTTTGTTCATAATCAGGGCAATGGTGGTAACTCCCATTCCTGGTTAATCTGCGCTTAAAAAAAAATGAGGGGAAGTAAGTTTCCATTAGTCCAATACTTAGTGAATTAATAAAAGGATAGATTCCGTGTACCCCAACTTTAGGTGCCTGTTTTAGAATCTCACTAATCTGCGAGGCTTTTTGGCAAACTTTTGCGATGCCGAGTTTGCTAATATATTGTCCACTTACCCTTCCACCCCCATCTCTACACTTCTTGCAGTTCGCAAGCTTATCACCTCATGTTTTAACTTGACTGGCATCCTTTTAGATGGCTGACCCTCATCAGTCATATACAGGCTTGAGTTTATCTATGACACTGCAGTCTGGACCTCCAAATCGCACTAAATGCCACATTGCCATCAACCCTGCTTTCTGAATTCCTTTGACAGCATGTGTCCAATATTCCTACTGTTATTATTTCAGCTGATGTTGTTACAGGACAAGTTAGATCCCACACTCAAATCTGGCTTGATAGATTTGGTTTAATTCGGTTTGTTTTTAAAAATAAAACAGAGGTTTATTATGCAAAAGAACGGATGATAAAATAGACTAAGAGTCAAAAAGTGTGGCGCTGGAAAAGCACAGAAGGTCAGACAGCATCCAAGGAGCAGGAGAATCAATCCTTCGGCCATAAGGGCTTATGTGGGAATGTTGATTCTCCAGCTCCTCGGATGCTGCCTGACCTGCTGTGCTTTTCCAGTACTTTTTGACTCTAATCTCCAGCATCTGCAGTCCTCATTTTCTCCTCGTCATAAAATAGAATAAGCCAAACTACTTACATGCAACACCAATTTAAAGATTTTAATTCACCTGGTAAAAATATAATTTAAAACAAAAATTTACAGTAATCATAGCAGGGTCAATTCCCTTCTCTATCCGACATAGGATTTAATTTAGCTGTGATTTAAATTTATAGTCATGAGAATCTGAGACTCTACTTTGACTCATCATATCACTGAGCATAAGGATTCTTAACTTCAAAGAACCTCTCCCAACCTGATATGGAATTTTCACTAAACTCTTTGCACTAAGTTAATCTACTTTAGCTACTCTAAAGTATTTTCTTCCTTTTTTGGAAGTGACTGCTTTACCCATCTAGCTACAGCCAAGACTTCTGCAGAACTGCCCAAATTGGAGTTTTAAAAAAAACAACTTTGTTGTCTTCAAGCAATGGGAGTTTGTTTTAATAACAAGAAAATAATATTTCTGATCTTACAAACTGGAATCTAATGCACAAACACTTCTCCTATAAAAATCTCCCATCGTAATAAAACAAAACTATTGAGGAAGCTTCTCTGTCTCTCTCTATCTCTCTCTCTCTCTCTATCTCTCTCTCTCTATCTATCTCTCTCTGTCTCTGTGTTTTGATCGCCACAGCTTCAGAAATGTTCACAAGTCAAGCACTAAATCCATTCAAACACTCAGAAAACCCATATGCCACTAGTTCAAATTCAAAACTCCATACATATTTACATATGTCACATCTTGCATCACACCATGAGCCAAATAACTTCTCCTGAACATAATGACTTTGCTTTAGCTACTTGTGGGTTCACTTTGCTCCTTAAGCAGTACAGTCCCTATGCTGCACTATCAATAGCTGCTTGTTCAGTAGCTTTTCATAATTTTACATGTACATTTTAAAAAAACTTCAAGTTTGACCATGCATTCGCTTCCTTGTCCTAGCCACTCCATTGCCCTTTTGTTTGGTGTCCAGTATGCCACCCTCTTCAGCCAATCCCGAGAGATATGAGGTCATGTATTTGGATAGGACTACAAATCTTTGGAGATCCCTGAAGGACAACTACATTGGATGGTTAGGATGGCATGTGGAATACTGTTCTTTATTGGCTGAGGCTTGGAGTATTTGAGTCAAGAGGTTATGCAAGGTTTGTGAAGGTTTGTAGCTCAGGTTGAGGTTTAGAGTGTAGGTTTGCTCGCTGAGCTGTAGGTTTGATATCCAGACGTTTCATTATTTGGCTAGGTAACATCATCAGTGGCGATGTCCAAGTGAAGCAAAGTTGTTGTCTCCTGCTTTCTATTTATAGGTTTGTCCTGGATGGTGTTCCTAGGGTTTGTGGTGATGTCATTTCCGGTTTGTTTTCTGAGGGGTTGATAAATGGTATCCAGATCTATCTAAAACGAACAGGAAATGACATCACCACAAACCTCAGGAACCCCATCCAGGACAAACCTATAAATAGAAAGCAGGAGACAACAGCTTCGCTTCACTTGGAGGTTGCCACTGATGATGTTACCTAGCCAGGTAATGAAATGTCTGGATATCAAACCTACAGCTCAGCGAGCAAACCTACACCCTCAAGAGGTTATGTTAGGATTGTAGATTGCATACTGCACACCATTTTTGTCACTGTCTAACAAGAAAGATATGGTGACGCTTGAGAGGTGTGAAAATGTTTTAGAAGGATGGTTCCTGGAATGGAAAATTTTAATTGAGAATAGATTAGATAGACTGACGTTATTTTCTTTGGAACAGATTAGGCTGTGGAAGGCTTTAGTTGAGGTGTTTAAAATCGAGGGGCTTCAAGAGAATGAGGGTAAAAAAGGCATATTTGCATAGCTCTGTGCAGTGCGCAGGTATTTCACATTGCCAGCACAGAAACAACATACATTTTGAAAGGAGCATAGAATGGTAACTTTAAGGGCATAGATTCATAGGAATTAGCAGAAAGTTGTGAGGGTGTTTGAGTATTTTTTTTCCCCAGAGGATGGCAGGACTCTGGAACTTGTAATAGGATGGTCAGGACAAAAACCTGTCATCACATTTTAAAAAAGAACTTTTAAAAAAACATGAAGTGTCGTAATCAGCAGGGCTATGGATCAAGAGTTGGATGGTAAGATTAAACTGGACAGCTGTTTCTTGGTTGTGAGGGACACAATAGGCTGAATGGTTTTGTGCTGTAAATCTTTCTATGCTCCTTTTGAAATGTATGTTGTTTCTGTGCTAGCAATGTGAAATACCTGCGCATTGCACAGAGCTATTTGTTAGGCTGAAAAACGAGAGAGTAGTGAGAAAACTCTCCAGTATTTTTGTCAGTCTAGAAGACCTGATTAAAGAATCAGTGGTCAATCAAATTCAAATACACAATAGAGTATTCTGTGCTTTAAAAAGAACTTGACAAATAGGTGATTGGAGCACATCTAGATCACATACTTATTAAATGCTTTGACCAAATACATTTCATACACCTCAGACAAAAATCAGTCTTGGCTCATTTATAGACCAAATAGCACAATCAAGTGTTGCAGTCAGTTCTCTTCCAACCAACTATTCTAAGACTCAGCTTTTGTCTTAGAGTCATAAAGTCATAGACATCTACAGCACAGAAAAAAGCCCTTCAGCCCATTGCATCCATGCTGATCAAAAACAACCACCTAAGTATTCTAATCTAATTTACCAATCCTTGGTCTGTAGCCCTATATGCCTTGGCATTGCAAGTGCACATTTAAATACTGCTTCAATGTTATGAGGGTCTCATCCTCTTTCACCTTTATAGCAGTGAATTCCAGATCCTCACTCTGCCACTTACCTTATACCAATGTTTCTAGTCATTGATCCCTCTATCAAGTGATATGTCCTTTCTAACATCTCTACTCAAATCTCCTCAAAAGTTTTTGCTAATTCCTATGAATCTATGCCCTTAAATTTACCACTCTGTTAATACACATATGCCTTTTTTTTTACCCCCAGTCTCTTGAAGCCCCTTGATGTGACTTTGTATATCTCATCATGTTCCCTCTCAATATCCTTTGCTGTAAAGAAAACAAACCCTAGTCTGTCCAATCTCTCTTGGTAACTGAAACTCTCCAGCCCAGGCAACATCTTGGTAACTTCTCTGCATCCTCTTCAGTGCGATCACATCCCTCCTATAACATGAATTCCAGAATTTCACACAATACTCTACCTGTGGCCTAACCAATATTTTACACAGTTCCAACATAACCTTCATGTTCTTCAATATTCTGCCTTGACTAATATAGACAGGAATCCCACATGCTTTCTTAAACATTTTATTTGCCTGTCCTGATACCTTAAGGGACTTGTGTATGTGCACACAGACATGCATGCACAGACACACACACATTCACACACCCGTGTGTGCACAGATACACTTGCACACACACACACACACTTATACCAAGAACCCTATGATCCTTGGTTCTTCACAGAATCCTACTGTTCTTTGTGTAGTTCCTTGCCTTGATTGTCTTGCCCAAGTGAACCGCTTCACATTTATCTGGATTGAATTCCAGTTGCCACTGATCAGGTTTATATCCTCCTATAATTTAAGACCATCCTCCTCACTATTTACCCCCCCATCCAATTTTTGTATTGTTTATGAATTTACTGTTCAAGCCTCCTACATTTAAGTCTGAATCATTTATAAAATCACAAACAGCATGGGCATCAACACTGACTACTATACAACCCCATTGCGCATAAACCTTCAGTTGGAAAAACAGTCCCCAACCATCACCCCTTGTTTCCTGCCAGTCAGCCAACTGTGCATCCAATTTGCCAAACTTCATTGGATCCCACAGGCTCTTAACGTTTCCATCAGTCTCCCACGCTGAATATTGTCTGTTCAGCTCAGACAATAGCCTTGCTGAAGTCTGAGTAGATTGCATCAAAAGCATTCCCCTCATCTATGCACCTGCTCACCTTTTTGAAAAAATCAGTCATTTGGTTAGACGTGATCTTCCCAAACATTAACAAAACTACGCTGACTGTTCTTGATTAGTCTCTGCCTCTCCAAATGCAGATTAATCCTGTCTCAGAATTGTTTCCAATAGTTTCTTTTGGTATTTCAAAACAACACATCAGAAAAGACATAAAAAATGTTCTTGTTATAGCCAGTTCTTTTTCTTTAAGCAATATTTAATGAGGGAAGAATGTTGTCTGAGATATCAGGAAATGTCCTTGTCATTGCCATCTTGCCATGGAAATTCTAATATTGATTGGAACAAGCATTTATTGTGCCTCCTAAAACACGTCTAACATTTGCCTCAGAAGTAGAATGTCACTTACCTCAGATCGCATACAAATTCTTGGGCGGAATCTGAGCTTTCGATCTTCAGGGGTGGCACTGCCACAGAGTTCATGCACTGCAGAAAAGGAAATCATAATTACATCAAAATTCCAATTCTGCAGTGATGTATCGTGCTATGAATAGCAACATACATGTAATCCAAATCATAGGAATGTTGTTGAGTTGGTGGTTGACAATGGAACACAAACTGATAAAAAGATTTTTTAAAAACTCAACAGTGTTATTTTAATGCCACTGATCAGTCATGGTGATCCTTGTTCTGCCGACAAGAGTGCTAGCTTTATTGCATTTTGCCTCTTATGGTTAATGCATGTCCTTGTGAGCATGCTCAGTAGATAAATTATCTCATTCTGAACAGATGCGCACATTTCTTAAGTCCTCCAAGACCCTACAAAGTCACACGTGAGATTCAAATGAAGTCTTGACTTATATAGTCATTCAGGATCTGATAATATCCCAAAGCTTTTTACAGCTGAGGAAATGTATTCACTGTTGTCATGTATAGTCAAGTTGCACACAGCAAGTTCAGATATACAATAATCTGATCATGACTACATAACTTTGTTTTTGTAATGACAAGAACACAAAAATAGGAGCAAAAGAAGACCATATCATTCATCAATGCTGTTCTGCTCATAGTCATGGCTGATCCTTGACATCAACTCCATCTTCCTGCTTTCTCCTCAAATCTCTTGATTCTCTGAGAGACCAAACACATCCCAGCCTTTAATATAACATGGAGCATCCTCAATACTCAGGGTTAAGAGAATTCCATAAGTTTGCATTCCTTTCAGTGAAGTAATTTTACCTCATCTCACACATAAATGATTTAGATTCTCCGACCAATGGAAATAATCTCTCATCATCTACCCCATCAAGCCCCTTCAACAACTTATGTCTCTGTGAGATCAACTGCCCTTTGAAACTTGAGAGAATATGTGGCCTCTCTTTATAGGGCCAAGAACCAGTTTATTAAACCTTCACAGTGCCACCTCCAATATAAATTTATCTTTTCAAAAATGTGAAAACCCAAGCTACAGACAGTGCTGTTGATTGAAGGATAAGTATTAGCCAGACCAGCAAGGTTAATTTCTCAACTGTTTGTCAACAAAGTGACTCCTTACTCAGAGGTGAAAGTACTATCAACTAAGAATGTAACAAGTACCGTTGTCATCAGTGTATCTGTGTTAACTAAGCAGTTATGTTACATTCTATGTTAACTTTCTGTGGGGAAAGTCGAATATTATTCTACTACAGATGTGGGACATTACACATACATGCTGACTTGTGCAACTCTGACAGCCTGTCTCATGTTGACTATGTAATTATGTTTTAAAGCACAGCAAGGATATATTGACTTTATTGTAAAGTCAATGAATCTGTTGCGTGTAAACACACTGAATGACTGCATTTAACTTTTAAGGCCACTTTGTAAATGAGAGGCTCACGAGACAAGCCGGTTGAAACATGATGTGTCATTAAGTACACAAGAGGGTATTGATGCAATGTTGAACTATCCATGTAAGTGGGTTATCACATTGTGGTGGCATGAAAATCATTTAACATCCTGAATCGTGTTTCCATGGTCAATGCACCACCAATGATCACTTAAGTAACGAGCAAAGCTATTGGACTATTTTTAAATCGTTCAGCATCAGAGTCTTGTGGCAATAGCTTGGTTGCAGGAAATCACATGTTTCTGAGAGTTATCTGTGCATGCTAATATAAATCAGCCAATAAGTATTGCAATTTTTTGACTATTTGTTTCAGATTTTGTTACACTTTTAGGGTAAACATTTCAATATATTTCACTGGCATTTGGCTGATGTGAACTCACGTTGAACATGAGTTTTTATGCTTGTGTTCAGCAACCTTAGTCTCAGGTGGTTCACAGTCTGTTTTACTCCAGTGATCATGGGATTCCGTTTCTACTCTACTTTGTTTTCTGCTGAGTCTCTCACTAACATTTGATGCAGTTCACAGGGAGTGCTGCACGATTGAGAATGCTGCCTTTCAGTTGACTTGACAACCGTGAAGTGTTGGTTAGCTTAGTTGGCTGGGCAGCAAGTTTGTGACAAAGATTGATGTAAGTAGTGTGGCTTCAATTCCCATTCCTACTGAGGTTATCATTAAGAACTGTGCTTCTCAACCTAGTTTAGTTTGTCATTATTGTCAGCATGTACTGGTTGGACTGAAGGGTCTGTTTTCATGCTACATGACTCTATGACTCTCCCTTTACATGAGGTGTGATACTCCAGTTGTCTTGCTCTCTCTAATGGACCCCTCGGACTATAACAACTTTGCCTTTTACCTTCCTGTCTGTATCTCAGATGAATGTAAAATACTCCATTGAAAGATGAGCTGGGGAGCTCTCCCATTAATGATGCATCAACCAAAACTTTAAACACATTCTCAAGTCATTTATTTTGTTACTGTAATGGGGCCTTGCTGTTGGGATTAAGGAATGCAAGTAGGTCATTCAGGTTCATGAGCCTGTTCCCCCACTGAATTACATCATAGCTAATTGGCACTTCAACTCCATTTACTCATCGTGATTAAAAACCTTTAACAATGTTATGATTCTAGCTAATAATGACACTGGACAAGTCAGAACAGATGGTGGGATGAGCCTTGATATGCCATAAGTTTTTTTTTATTTGTCACTGAATGTGTTCTCAAGAGCTTGCCAATGTAGCCTTACCAGAACAATATAAAAATTTATTATATGAAAATTTAGAAAAAAAACAACTATTTTACAGTATACAAGAATTATTTGAAATAGTTTTGTTGCAAATACCAAAAATAAAGATTCAGCACTTTTATGCTCAACAACAACATTACAGACACTTGAGCTTCCACAAAGGTTTTGTATAAATTATCTTGAATCGGTACAGTGCTGAAAGAGGCCATTGGGCCCATTAAGTCTGCACCGACCCTCTGAAGAGTATCCAAGGCTAGAATCAAACCTGGCACGGTGAGATAGCAGTGCTAACCATTGAGTCACCATGCCACCCTCTTCAACTATTTCCAATTGAAATCTTGTTCTGTTGGCTCTGGTGGTTTTCTTTCAATGTCTGCACTTGATATTTTCTTTAGTTACTGTCTCCTACTGAACGTCTAACCAGACTGCTAACACAGCTCAATTATTTGTTAACATTGGTTTCCTAAACTCCTCTTCCATGGCCATTTGCTTCTGGAGCTTTTTTCCTTTAACTTTACTTTCAGACTTCATTTCAACCCAGACAGTTTTTAAGACTGCTAAGCTAGCACCACCTCTGCAGTTATAAATCTGTTCTGTTCAAATGAAACCTGTCCACTGCCTGATTTTTTTAAAATAACCTGTTTCTGCCTTTCTGTATCTGTCAGGCAGGTACAGAACTGAGGCTTTAGGCAACAGAAATAGCCAACAGAAGGATTATTGCTACAATTCCTAATGTACTTAACTGTTGACCTCAAGGCATTAACTACTTCACTAATACACACACAAACTCCAGGCACTTCACTGTCACATGCAAAACTCCTTTGGCAGTCATCAAAGGATGACTGTCCATTGTCCCATTCACCTACATCTTCAGATCCCTATACACCGAGCTGAGGAACCTTATAGAGTCATAGAGTCACAAAGTGTCATGGAGTCTTATAGCATGGAGACAGGCCCTTTGGCCCAAACTAGTTCATGCTGACCAAAATGTCTATCAATGCTAACCTCATTGACCTGCACTTGGCCCATATCATAAGACCATAAGACAAAGGCTATTCCAGCCCATCAAGTCTGCTCTGCCATTCAGTCACCCCATTCTCCCGCTTTTTCCCCATAACCCTTGATACTCAAGAACCTATCTATCTCAGTCTTGCATATATTCAATGACCTGTAGCCTTCTGTGGCAATAAATTCCATAGATTCACCACTCTCTGGTTGAAAAGGTTTCTCCTTATCTCCATTCTAAAAGCTCTTCCCTTTACTCTAAGGCTGGGTCCTAGTCTCACCTACCATTGGAAACATCCACGCTGTCCAGGCCACTCAGTATTCTGTAAGTTTCAATTAGAACGCTTCAACCTTCTAAACACCATCGAGTATAGACTTAGAGTCCTCAAATGTTCCTCATATGTTAAAGTTTTCATTCCTGGGACCATTCTCGTGAACCTCCTCTGAACACAAGGCTCCAAGACCAGTACATCCTTCCTGAGATATGGGGCCCAACACGGCGCACTATACTCCAAATATGTCTGACCAGAGCCTTATAGAGCTTCAGAAGTATATCCCTGCTTTTATATTCAAGTCCTTTCAAATGCCATAATTGCATTTGCCTTCCTAACTACTGACTCAACCTGTAAGTTTACCTTAACAAAAACCTGGACTAGAACTCTCGAGT
Organism: Chiloscyllium plagiosum; assembly: GCF_004010195.1. Taxonomy (NCBI): domain Eukaryota; kingdom Metazoa; phylum Chordata; class Chondrichthyes; order Orectolobiformes; family Hemiscylliidae; genus Chiloscyllium; species Chiloscyllium plagiosum. The sequence goes on from NC_057737.1 coordinate 29,668,716, forward strand.
CTCTGTTCATTTCAGACTTCTGAATTTTCTCTCCATTTAGGAAAAAGTCCATGCCTCTATTCTTCCTACTAAAATGTGTGACCTCACACTTTCCCACCTTGTACTCCATCTTTGCATTCTTTGCCCATTCTCCTAACCTGTTCAAATCCTTCTGCAGACTCCCCAACTCCTCAATGCTACCTGTCTCTCTTCCTATCTTTGTATCATCTGCAATCTTAGCCAGAATGCACTCAGTTCCTTCATCTAGAACTTTAATGTATGAAGTGAAAAGTTATGATCCCAACACTGAGCCTGGCGGAACACCACTTCTCGCCAGCTTCCATCCTGAGAAGGACTCTTTTATCCCCACTCTCTGCTTTCTGCCAGACAGCCAATCTTTTCTATCCATGCAAGCATCTTGCTTCTGACACCATGGGCCCTTACTCAGTAGCCTCCTGCGCTGCACCTTGTCAATCGACTTTTTGAAGTCCAGGTAGATAGCATCCATTTGCTCTCCTTGACCATTACTTCCTCAAAGAATTCTAGCAGATATGTCAGGCATGACCTCCCCTTGATGAAACCATGCTGACTTTGCCTATTTTACCATACGCTTCCAAGTATTTAGAAATCTCATCGTTCACAGTGGATTTCAAGATCCTACACACAACCAACATTAGGCTAATTGATCTGTAATTTTCCCTCTTTTGCCATAATCCCTTTTTAAACAGGGGTGTCAGGTTAATGATTTTCCAGTAATCTGGAACCCTTTCTGATTCTAGTGGTTATTGAAAGATCACCACTAACACCTCCACTATCTCTTCAGCTGTCTCCCTTAGAACTCCAAGGTGTAGTCCATCTGGTCCAAGTGATTTATCCATCTTCAGTTTTTCGAGCACCTGCTCCTTGGTGATGGCCACCATCCTCAGTTCTGCCCCCTCACTCTCTTGAATGTTTGGGATATTATTCGTGTCTTCAACTGTAAAGACTGACATGAAGTAATTATTCAATTCCTCAGCATTATCTCCACTACTGTCTCTCCACTGCCATTTAAATGTTGTTAATTTACTCGCCTCAGCCACTTCCGCTGGCAGTTCATTCTATATGCATACCCCCCTCTGTGTAAAACAGCTGCCCCTCAGATTGCTTTTTATTGTTTCCCCTTTAACCATAGATTGATTCCCTCTAGTCCTTGATTCCCCAACCCTTGGAAAAAAAACTGAGTGCATTTACCCTTTCCGTGGCTCTCATGATCTTATACGCCTCAATAAGATCCCCCTTCATCTCCTACGCTACAAAGAAAAAATCCTGGCTTGTCCAACCTCTCCCTATAACTCAGACTGTTGTGTCCTGGAAATATCCTTGTAAATTCCTACTGCGCCCTTTTCAGTTTAAAAACATGTTTTCTCTCACAAGGTGACCAAAACTGGCCTTTTCCTAGCCATTTCCTTGGGGATATTGGTGCGAGAGCACAGTGTGAAGGGCATTTTGTGGCTTACAACACCAGAAGTGCTGTGGAACTACAGTGTAAATAAGACATAAATGGCACAAATTTGGCAAAAGCTCTGGCAGCAACAAGCACTTCAACCTCTCCTGTCATGTGATTCTATAAGACGGGCACCATCAGGCCCAGTTGCATCATTTATGAGATGAAGAGTGGAAGATTGCATGAGAGAACTCACCTTGAGCTCAGGCAGACTGGATGGCATCAACTTCAAAAAATCCAAGCCAAAAAGTAACAACATTCAGTCCCATTTTCTTTCATTCTGAAGTGAAAACACAACATATAGAAATAAAGGTAACTTAAAGCTTCACAGTACATTATGATCCCAGCTGACATTTGCAGGACAAGCCACATCGCAAACTGAAACCCAACTTGATAAATGGCTTCTTCCATTTTGGTCTTTAACAAAGTGGTTTCTCACTGAAACACAATCACGTAATGCTCCAAATTTGGTTTTATCAGTGAAACAAACAATTTGGGCAAAAAAAAATGAAGATAAAATAGATTAACCCAAACCATTTACATATTACACACATTTAAATACTTCAAAATGCACAATAAAATCACAATCCCATCTATCCCAATTGCATCCCAATTCTCAAAGACCAGAGAGGATGCCTTTGTATATTTCACCCACAGTTTGACTTTGTGGTGGCTTCAACTGCCAGCTCTGGGAATATGATAGCCTCATGCCTGACTCATCACAAAACTGAGCATAAATTTTCTCAGCTTCAAAGAACAAACAATTCAAATATATGGGTGTTTCCCAAAGCCCTAAACAAACTCCAGAGTCTTCTATCTGAAAGCATAATACACTGTTCTGCACTCTGTTCCTTGATAACCTCTCCCCCTGTAAACAAAAGCCAATTGCATTTCAGGAAGTCTTTCTTTCACATGCATTTAAAAATAAATTATTCCATTGCTAAAGAAATACTTAAAAATTAATCAGTAAATCCCTTCAAACATGCAAACATGAACCTATATGCCACTAGTACAAATTCAACTCAATAAATGATATTAGAAACTTACATAAATCACAGACCTTACATCACAATTGTTCTTCCACTTTAGAACTCATGTTCTCATATAGTGTTAATAATACATAATACTTTTTGTCACAGTATAATTTGTTTAATGAGTTATTCCTGGGCTGATCTAAATACATTTGGGATGAAGATAAAAAAGAATGGTTGCAATGCTGATAAAGACTGTGAAGAGTAGCTTGTAATGTAGTTGGCAATTTGGTGTTCTCAATGAAGTTAAAGTCATTAAAATAGTGGACATAAAAATTTCAAGTCCATCAAGTTATTTGTGTCCATGAATTAAGGGTATAGTGCGCTGTTAGTTGATGATGTTGGTTTCTGGTTGATATTGAAACAATCAGTTCAACCCAACATGATTGTGGAAATATGTAGGGGCAGCTGGTTCCTTTAAAAATGAACTTTGTACTTCTGTATGTGGATGAGCTGTGAGTTATTTATACTTGAATGTAGCTAAATAGTTCTTATATTTGATGAAGAACTTTAAAACAAGATCTATTTATATACTTGAAGCTTTTGCATAGTTTGGTTTGATAGTGAGTATCCTCTCTGGTGATGATGCGAATATTAACAATTTACCACATTTATAATAGAATGGTCCTCTTGCAAAAATGCAATCCTATTAGAAGGCTCTTGTGGCACAGTGTTAGTGACCATAGCTCTCAAATAGGAGGTCCAGATTCAAGCCCCACTTGCTCAAAAGGTGTGCAACAACATCTCTGAACAGACTGATTAGAAACTATCTACAATCCTGTTAGAGTTTATCATGTGTAATTCAAAATGATAGCACAGCAACTGATGGGAAAGCAGGTAATAATTATAGCCCAGTGTGCACTCTCACGGAAAACGTAACCCTGAGGAGGAGGCAGAGTTAACAATACAGAAAGCAAATTTGATAGAGAAGGGAAGCAATAAAAAGGGTGCAACAAATAGGTAGTAATTGACAGTGGTGAAGTGGGAACAAAAGGAATGAAGGTTAGTGAGCAGGAGTGTATAAATAATGGGTCAGCTGTTTATTGTTCTGATTTGGTCTGCCAGTTAGTCTGAATTCAGTAACATGGTTCCTTTGACAGTGCTGTAAATTGGATTCATGTAGCCAATTTAAATTGCAACGTATAGGTGCCCATGGTTTGGTAATGCACTGCTGGAAGTTGTCAAGAATGCAGTGTAATGACAAGTAGCAGCTTTAAAGGGATGACCATTAGTTGACTTCATAATAAAATAAGCATTGGATGAGGGATGGTAGAAAAACTAAACGAAAAATGGATTATTGTTTGACATAGAAGTTTGAACCCTGAAAACCGAATTTGGGAAGCACCGCTATTTGCCAGAGATGGGTGGCACTAATCTAAGATATGATAATCAACGTGCACAAAGAGTTTAAACGGAACTAGTTACTCCAACAACAAAATCAGGGAGACCTTTGAAACAAGAGAGTTTGGAGCAAAAGTGCTGCATGGAAGTTATGAAGCGAAGGTAAGCTGTCAGGCATTTGGAGAAAAGCCGATAGGAGGGAAAATGTCTGGCAGTGTGTGATGGAGAGGATTGCGAGTGGGTCCAGAGGGTATTGGAGTGGATTGCTGACTAATACAAGGAAGGGTTTAGATTATCAGTAAGAGTGCTTTGATCGATAGGACTGGCAGCTGACATCTCTGCTATCTTTCCCTCCCAACCCATGTAGTGAGTTTGTGTCATAGTGACTGAAATTGCAATAATGCATCAATGACATCTGGGAGTAGCTGATAACCTGCACAGTGGCAGTGTTGCGTCCCTGGTGTCAAAGTATTTCCTCACATATTGTAACTTTGCAATTTAAATTCTGCAGACCTTTCTAAATACTATATGACCTTTTATGGGATGCAAATGACAGTGGAAAACTGGAATTTGCTGTCATTCTTTTGGTGTGAGAGATTGCAGGCTAGTTTGGTTCATGTGGCAGATCCATTTTCCTGAAGGGTTCGTCACAAAACAGTTGTGATTTTATGACCTAATTGCAGCTTTTGTTGCCATTCTACACTCGGATTTCCATCTGAACAAAGACTGGCTGTCAGATAGTAAATTAAATTTCAGAATTTGTTTTCAAATAATGTCATATTACAAGACAATAAATAAATTAATCTAAAATGTATTAATTAAATGTTAGTGTAGACAATTCAGCATCAAAGGAAACTGCTCTTGTACAACTTGTGTTTGATAAAGAGCTAAAACCACACTCTTGGGGGAAACTGTATTGTTGTGATACTGACAGTACACTAATAATCCTGAAGCTTTAGTTAATGTTCTGAGCAGGATGGATTCAAATCTCACCATAGCAGCTGGTGGAATTTAAACTAAACAAACCTAGTACAGGTAATAATGACCATGAGCTATGGTGACCAGGAGATCTGCCATTTTTACCTGGTTTAGTTTACATGTGACTCCATAGGAATAAGTGGAGAAAGTGAGGTCTGCAGATGCTGGAGATCAGAGCTGAAAATGTGTTGCTGGAAAAGCGCAGCAGGTCAGGCAGCATCCAGGGAACAGGAGAATCGACGTTTCGGGCATAAGCCCTTCTTCAGGAATAATCATGTTTTAACTGCCCTCTGAAATTATTTAGCAAGTCATTCAGTCCAAGGGCATTCAGGGATAGTCACAAATGCTTAATGTGTTTGTGATACCCACATCACAGAATTCCTACAGTGTGGAAACAGGCCCTTTGGCACAACAAGTCCACACCGACCCTCCGAAGAGTATCCCACACAAACCCGTTCCCCACTACTCGACATTTACCCCTAACCGACACATCCCTTAACACTATCGACTATTTAGCATGGCCAATTCACCTAACCTGCACAACTTTGGATTGTGGGAGGAAACTGGAACTCCTGGAGCAAATTTACGCGGACATGGGGAGCCCGAGTATTGAACCTGGGTCCCTGGTGCTGTGAGGCAGCAGTGCTAACCACAGAGTTACTGTGCTACCCTATCAAAGACATTGAAAAAGGAGTTAAGACAATTTCTTAGTCATTCCATTATTTACTTTCACAGGTGTTGCTGCTTTTATATTTATAGCTTCTAATTCCTGTACTTGAGCAAAACGTTTTTGTTTGTGGAAAGTTTTATTTCAGAGAATTCTTGTAGGTTTATATGGCAGCACAAGTAATGATATTGTGTAAATCAGCCTTAGAAAGGTAATAGGGTTTAACAATGTAGTCCAATTTATTAATGGAGGGATATACCATGGTGGTCAACAGTTTCATTGGACAGTATGTCATTGCAGAATGTTTTGTTGCAGAATAATCATTTGGTATAGATTGACATCACCAAGTATTAGGTGCAGAAATTAATAGAATAAAATGAAACAGTAAGAGCAGAGCAATGTCGTGTGAGGAGTGAGAAAATATAAGCAGTTCTATTCAAGGGGAAAAAAAAACGCTGCTAACATTTAGCCCCCTTTAAGTGAAATCACCAATTCCTATTTGACAAGAACTAAAGTATGCCTCATAATTGCTATAGCAAAAATCTTTATTCACATCACCCCAGTGAGAGAGCATTGGATACTGGGAGCAGGTTTACCTACTGTAGATAATTAGATGGTGTCTTATGGGAACTATCCTCTATTTCCTGAGTGCTGTACAGCTCATTAGCTTAACTCTCAGTGGAAGAGGGACAAGTAGAGACCATTTCATTTGCAGATCCTTGCACATATAAATCTTAAATAGAAGGATTACTTTAGATTACAGTGACACAATGAACCCAGGGAATTTCCTTTGCTACCTCCTTTGTGTGTGTGTGTCTAGATAAAAATCATAAAATACAAAAGGGTAGTTATTATAAATGTATGGAGTACCAAACTATTTTTTCAAAGAAATGCAAGTATTTGTGACAGATAAGTGCACAATATTGGGCCCATCAGTATTAGAGTAATTTTACTTAATTTTGGTATTGGGTCAGTCAACATTAGATGATGGCCTTTTGGATGTTGCCAGTTGTGATTTATTTCCCTCGTATCACTTCAATTGTAGAAGCAGAAATGATTGCCTCTGCACCGCAATTCATAGCACTCCAGCAAACTCAAATGTTCACTGTAACTGATAGTTAATCTGTTTATTCCTCGACATCAACTTATTTTCCACACAGTAGGCCAAAGGTGTTTGATCAGCTTTTGCCCACAGCATAACCTTTGTAACAGAGAGCTTCTCAAAAACTGATGGCAAGTATCATGGACCTCTAACTCATTTGGGGTGTGGGGCCTAGGTATCTCAGTGAGCATATTCTAATATGATTGAAATAAGCAAGCACTAAAGTGACCATGCAGAATAAAATAGCACTGATGGATATGAAGAGTATCTCATGATTTTCGAGTATTAATGTCGACTCCAATGTTGAATTTTATTATCAAATATAATTTCTATAAATATATTTATTTAAATTGTAACCCTTAGAATAAAAGAGGCTTACAGAATCACTAAACACTTGTATGCTTAAGCTAAATTTGACTTGAATATAACTCTAGAAGGATGATGCACTTATGATAGAATGTGACATCGTCTTTTTTTTTGTTGCACAGATACATCATTTTAAGTACCAGAATATTTATACAACCGAAAAGATTGATAGCACTGTGGCTATGATAAATGTCTACTCCTTTCTCTTTAGCAGTTGCTTGTGATCAAAGATGACATACTTTCACTTAAGTTTGATGGGCTCTGATGAACCCAATGTGTGATCCATAGACACTGCCACCTATGGGACAGTTGGTACTCAATAGGGTAGAATGTTTGTGTGCATCCTTAGATTTCTGTACCTTGACTATATTGGTGGTACTTCTCCAGTGTTTTGAGGAGCCTGCCACAGGTTGCTCAAGCATCTGAAGCATATGGGAGCAATGCTGTTCAGTAATCCTAAAATGTTCTTTCCTCAGTTGGCTGAAAACTGAGCCAGCACATTGGCGATGGTGATGAGTTTTGTCCTAGTCAACACTTCACAGACAGGAGGCTCCTAAATGCCAAAAATGTTTCACATTTTTAAGGATCTGACCATTGGTTTTAATCAGCAGGGTGAGCTGTTTTGCTTTAGGAATTGGTTCAGAGAGGATTATAGTTTCCCAGGTGTTTGCTGAAAACACAATTTCTCTAACTCTTCAGAAAAGGATATCGGAACTGTTTCGATGATAAGTCCCAGCCTAAAACATTAATTATATTCCTGTCTACACAGATGCTGACATATCTGACTATTTCCAGTAATTTCCCTTTTTATTTGAGATTCACTGCGGTAAATGTTACTTTTGTAATAATCCAGGATGATCCAGATACAGAAGTTCACATCCAGTGGAAAACAGAATTGTAATAACTTGAAATTTAGCAAAAAAACTAGTACTGGTAATAGTGACCATGAAATTACTGGATTGTTGATTGTAGATGTTTTATTAAAGTCTTTTGAGAGAAGGAAATGCGCTGTGCTTAACCAGTCTGTCCTACATGTGCCTCTAGATTTGTAGTTACATGGTTGATTGTTAACCATATCTCTGAAATGTCTCACCAATCGATAGAAAGTGGGGCTGGAAAGGCACTTCAGATCAGGCTGCATTGGAGGAGCAGGAAAGTCGATGTTTCGGCGTGGGACCCATCAATCCGTTCACTTCTATTTGGTAACAGATGGGGGTTAAAAACTTTGAGGAGAAAGTGAGGTCTGCAGATGCTGGAGATCAGAGCTGGAAATGTGTTGATGGAAAAGCGCAGCAGGTCAGGCAGCAGGAAGGGCTTATGCCCGAAACGTCGATTCTCCTGTTCCCTGGATGCTGCCTGACCTGCTGCGCTTTTCCAGCAACACATTTCCAACAGATGGGGGTTGGTTAGTTCAGTTGGTTGGTCGGCTGGTTTGTGATGCAAAATGACACTAGCAACATCCGTTCAATTCCCACCCCAGCTGAGGTAACTATGAGGGACTATCCTACTCTATCTCTTCCCTCGTCTGAGGTGTGGTGACCCTCAGGTTAAACACCACTATTCGTCACTCTCTAATGATGGAGCCATCCTGTGGCAACTTCACCTTGTTATTCAGTAAAGCTATTGGGAGAGGCTGAATAGGTTGGGGCTATTCTCCTGGAGTACTGGAGGCTGAGGGGTGACCTTACAGAACTTTATAAAATCGTGAGGGGCATGGATAAGGTGAATAGGCAAGGTCTTTTCCCCGGGGTTGGGAGAGTCCAGATCTAGAGGGTGTAGGTTTAAGGTGAGAGGGGCGAGATTTAAAAGGATCCTAAAGGGCAGCTTCTTCACACAGAGGGTGGTGTATGTATGGAATGAGCAGCCAGAGGAAGTGATGGAGGCTTGTATAATTACAACATTTAACAGGCATTTGGATGAGTATGTAATTGGGAAGGGTTTAGAGAGATATGGCCCAAATGCTGACAAATGGGATTAGATTAGTTTACGACATCTGGTTGGCATGGACAAGTTGCATTGAAGGGTCTGTTTCTGTTCTGTACATCTCGAAGACTAAAAACAAGTGACCACCTACTCGAGGCAGTTAGGGATACATAATAAATGCTGCACTTGCCAGCAATGCCCATCACTATGGATGAATAAAAAGCTCTCTATATTTGCACGATACTAAATAATTTAGGAAGAAAAAGGAGTGCTCAACATTGCCACATTTCCTTAAATTCCTTCGTCATTGTTAATGTTCTCAATAAATAGAATGTATTAAGAGCTAAGTTGCCATAGCATACAATACTCAACTATATCCAGGAAATTGAATATTAATATTGAAATGGGAAACCAATGCTTGAAGTCTGTTTTGAGCTGGAGGCAACAGCGTATTTTGTGAGGAGGCTTTTTTTGTATATTAGTGAATTGCAATCTCAATAGTATTCATGGAAGAAACTCAGTTGTGCTCAGACCGCAGTGCACAATCAGTGCAGTTATAAATCTCTGCAATGGTCAATCACCTTTATTGTAGTTTAAATGTTGGTTGAATATACTTCAGAGCCCACATTTATATAAAGGGTGTGCAGTGGTAGTCTGGCGCACTGACCTCTACACCGCTGAAGCCAAACGCCAACTCGAGACACCTCTTCCTACTGCCCCCTCGACCATGATCCCACCCCCCCATCACCAAACCATCATCTCTCAGACCATACAAAACCTCATCACTTAGGAGATCTCCCACCCACAGCTTCCAACCTCATAGTCCAGGAAATCCGCACTGCCCGGTTCTACCTCCTTCCCAAGATCCCTTCCCTCCTTCCTGAAGAAGGGCTTATGCCCGAAACGTCGATTCTCCTGTTCGCTGGATGCTGCCTGACCTGCTGCGCTTTTCCAGCAACACATTTTCAGCTCCTTCCCAAGATCCACAAGCCTGACCACCCTGGCCAACCCATTGTCTCAGCATGCTCCTGCCCCACTGAACTCATCTCTATCTACCTCGACACTGTCCTATCCCCCCTAGTCCAGGAACTCCCCACATATGTTCGAGACACCACCCACGCCCTCCACCTCCTCCAAGACTCCCGTTTCCCCGGCCCCCAACGCCTCATCTTCACCATGGATATCCAATCCCTCTACACCACCATCCGCCATGACCAGGGCCTCCAAGCCCTCAGTTTTTTCCTCTCCAGACGTCCCCAACAGTACCCTTCCACCGACACTCTCATTCGCTTGGCCGAACTGGTCCTCACCCTTAACAAATTCTCCTTTGAATCCTCCCACTTCCTCCAAACCAAAGGAGTAGCCATGGGCACACGTATGGGCCCCAGCTATGCCTGTATCTTTGTTGGCTACGTAGAACAGTTGATCTTCCGTAATTACACCAGCACCACTCCCCACCTCTTCCTCCGCAACATTGATGACTGCATTGGCGCCACCTCGTGCTCCCGCGAGGAGGTTGAGCAATTCATCAACTTCACCAACACATTCCACCCTGACCTTAAATTTACCTGGACCATCTCTGACACCTCCCTCCCCCTCCTGGACCTCCCCATCTCCATCAGTGATGACCGACTTGACACTGACATCTTCTACAAACCCACCAACTCCCACAGCTACCTGGATTACACCACTTCCCACCCTACCTCTTGCAAAAATGCAATCCCGTATTCCCAATTCCTCCGCCTCCGCCAGATCTGCTCCCAGGAGGACCAGTTCCACCACAGAACACACCAGATGGCCTCCTTCCTTAGAGACCGCAATT
>NC_057737.1:29680006-29729480 GCF_004010195.1 Chiloscyllium plagiosum
ATCCCCTCCCCCACTCACCCATTGTACTCTATGCTACTTTCTCCCCACCCCCACCCTCTTCTAGCTTATCTCTCCACGCTTCAGGCTCACTGCCTTTATTCCTGATAAAGGGCTTTTGCCCGAAACGCTGATTTCGAAGCTCCTTGAACTGCTGTGCTCTTCCAGCACCACTAATCCAGAATCTGGTTTCCAGCATCTGCAGTCATTGTTTTTACCACATTTATATAAGACCACTTTTGTGTCTGGTAGAGCTTAACTGGTGCAGCAGAATCTAAACTGCTCTCGAGATGTAAACTTTTTTTGTCAGGGACAACATTGTTGCTCTTTAAGATGATGGATTGTTTCCTTTGGCTAAAGTCTGGCTCTCGAATTAACATTATAAAGCCTCAATCTTTTGTGCATTAAGTATTCCCTGGAGCTGCAGAGGGATATTATACAAAGAAATGTTGCATGGAACTGTCTTCCTCCCATTTGCCTTGGGGGCTGATTAAGAAATCTGTTTTTACTGCGAGAGTGTTGTGAATCTGAGATGTTAAGAGGCAAAGACAAGGTTTCAGTAACAAAGGAAGTAACTCAGTACCCAGTGTGGCAGTCCTGAATCAACATGTTATGCTTCCTATAAATTATGGTGAAATCTGTCCATGTGATTCCTTTTCAAATGTTATCCTTGCCATTTCACTGGATTCCAGCAAGTAATTGTAAGTCTGAAAGTAGCCAGTGTTACAATGCATCAAACTCCCATTGTGAATGCATTTGTTCTTTTAACTTTGCACATGTCAAAAGCAAGATATGAGCCCTGGATGCAGCCACAGTTATTTTCGGGCATTGTGATTAAAAGGCAAAAGATATAATTGCAAAAGTTCTTTATCTAAAGAGCCATCTTAGTGGAATGGTATTTTATTTTGAAAACCAGAAGGGCTCTCAGTAAATGCTGACGTGTAGCAGTGTGTCAAAATGGAAATGATATATTGGCCCATGGTTTGATATAATTGGGCACCAGATGGGCCAAAGGCTAGTTAGCCTCCCATCAGTATTAGACACAATATTCAAAGCAATAGTTAAGGATATGATAGTAGAGCATCTATGAAAATCATGATCCGCCAGATCAATGAAAGTGAAATTGTGTCTAAAAGAACTGTCAGAAAAGTAAATTGGGCTCAAATTCTGCAAGAAAAGATTGGAAGCATGAGTCAGGGAAGTTCCCAACTCAGCAAATCTGTTTCTGTTAACAAGTCTCTCATCCATATGTTATGTTTTAAGGAGACTGGGGTGGGATGGAGTTGAGCCTGCTCCTCCAGAGGGAGTCCTTGTGTGGAAGTGGAGATGGATAGGTGGTGAGTCTGCAGGATAGAAGGCCCACTTCCAATCACTTACACATTAGTCCCATTGTAATCAAACTATCAAGCCCTCAAATGCTCACCATAATGCCCCCTGCCCACTCCAAACCCTTTCATGTCACCATTCTCCATGTGAGTCATCATTGCTCCCTTATTTCAGTCATGTAACCTCCATGCCCCGTCATATTCCCAAGCCTTTCCCATGGCCATCATATCAACTCTACAAGCATCCACTACGTAGAGAGGCAATGAGCCACTGACAAGTCTGAGACATGTCCCTAATACTAATGGGAGGCTAATTGGCCTTTAATTTTGTTTTTCTCCCCCTCCTTTCCTCAGTAGCAGGGCTAGTTTTCAACTTACAGTCCTAGGGACTGTTGTAGAATTTAAGAAATTCTGACAAATCAAATCCAAGGCATTCTGTTTGTAGTCTGACAAGTCTTTGAAATGGAACAGAAACTGACACGGTAATCAAAGAGCATTTGAAAATATACTTTCAAAAGAAATTGCTCATTTAAAAACTTTCAAAGATGTCAATCAACCACAGTCATTCATATTGTCAATAACAAAAGCTATTACCGCCTTCAGATCTGTTAATGTTGTTAATGGAATGTACAGAGATTGTAAAATCTTCAAAGAAAAACATTTTCAAAGGCATCAAAGATATCAATCAAATAAAATTTGCAGTCTAGTCTGCTGCTATGTAAATTTTGTTTGTTTACAGGTACGTTAACTTCTGGAGATCAGAGCAGCATTCATAATGAGGCCATCTGGCAACTGTATCTGCAGAACATTTGGAACAGAGAGCCAGCCATCCCATTCTCCTCAACTCTGACAGAATGTAGGGGAAAATGAGGACTGCAGATGCTGGAGAGTCAGAATCAAAAAGGGTGGCACTGGAAAAGCACAGTAGGTTAGGCAACCTCCAAGGAGCAGGAGAGTTGATGTTTTGGGATTCCTGATGAAGGGCTTGTGCCTGAAATGTCGATTCTCTTGCTCCTTGGATGCTGCCTGACCAGCACCCCATGTTTGACTCCTAACAGAGTGGCCTGACTCTATCTAAATTACAGGAAAGTTGGAAATTGCTTGAAATTCCTGGTCCTGCAATAAAGTCAGCAAGATTAAAAGTTCTGCCTTGGCACTGGATTACTGCAATCTTGACCCACATCAGCAACATTTACCAGAAACAGGAATGTGCATGGGAGTCATGGAATTAGATTCCTCCCTCTAGTTTTAAAAATTTCCCAACTTGGTCTGACCCCACAAAAGTCTAGGCCACTGTGTTTGGATTTTCTGAAAGAGTTTGATGGATTGCCACTCAAGGGTTATCACACAGAATTAAGGCTCTTGGAATTTGAAGTAATACAGTAGTAACGTACTAAGGACTAGTCAATCAATAGAAAGCAGAGATTAAGAATGAAGGAAAAACTCAGTAGGTCTGGCAACATCTGTGGAGAGAAAGCAGAAAGGCAACCCTTCTGAAGAAGGGTCAGTGGACTTGAAACGTCAGCTTTGCTTTCTCTCCACAGGTGCTGCCAGCCTGTTGAGTCTTTACAGAATTTTCTGTTTTTGTTTCTGATTTCCAGTATTTGCAGTTCTTATGTCTTTTTTGTTCAAAGATAAAGGTTTTTTTTAATCTGATGGGCTGTAACTAGGCGCATATTGCAAAGATTGACTATATACAATCAACATGAATAATAGTGATGAGGGGATTGTGGATAATGTGTTTAAGTTTGCTGATGTTACAAAACTAGCAAGGAATGTAAATGGCAAAATGGATGCAAAAGGATAGAAATGGATTAATTGAGAGGGCAAAAACAGGAATTGTGAAAGAATGAAAAATAGAAAAATAGATTGTGTTTTAAATGGTGATATATTGGGGAAAAATGGTATTCAGAGAGTTTGGTGTCCTTGTACAAGAATCACAGAAGCAAGCCTAGCATTGAGTTACAGCAAGTAAGCCATACCCTAGCTTTTATTCTAAAGGGATTCAAACCTACAACCAAGTCCCATTAACTTATCTCCCCTTGCTTCTTAACATACTGGTTCCCAGTTATGCAACATCTTGATTTAAAAAAAATGCTTTTTATAGTAGTGCAAATAACTCTTGGGCCTTGCCTCTCCCTATCTTTGAAATGTCTTCCATCCCAAAACCCTCCAAGATATCTCTGTTTATTTAATTCTGGCCTCTTGAGCAATCTATCTTTTTGACAAAGCTTTTGGTTTAATATCTCCTTAAGTGATTCTGATTTGTTTTATAATACTCTTGTGAAGCACCTTGGATGTTTTATCAATGATGTATATATAACATTACTATGTGAATATAAGATACTGCGCTATTTATACAAGTTATTTTAAAAGGGTTGTCCCATGAGGAGAGGTTGAGTAGATCAGGCTTGAAGTCAAAAAGAAAAAAAAGGTGATTTTATTCAAATAAATAAAATAGGACTTAACAGATTTTTTGGGGAGGGAAAATATTGTCCTCTCACTGTGGAATCATTATTAGGACAGAACTGTGGGAGAAATTTCTTCAAAGTGTGGTGGATATGAAGAATTCTGTATCCCAGAGAGCTGTGCATATTTAGTAATTGACAATATTCAAAGGTGATGTCAATAAATTTTCTAGAGAATTACGAGATTAAGGAATATAGAAATAGTGTGGGAAGGTGAAGTTGAGGTAGAAATTCAGACATGATCCTATTAGGCTACTCCTGCTTCTTTTTCTTGTTTTCTATGTTGTCATGTAATATATTAATATATAAAAATGAACACAAAAATTCAATTACTCTGACTGCTGAACTGTTAAAGTGAACTGTTTGCAGGAAGACAAGTGACATCCTAACATGAACACCTTATCCTACAAAATGAGAAATGCTGTTGATGCTTTGCAGTTGCCTGTGAACGTCAAGTACCTGTTTGTAACTTCAAAGGTTTCTTACGCAAGTGTGGAGATTAGATCTTGGAGGCTAATCTCAGACTGAAACAATATCACAATCAGCAAGTCAATGAAAGACACTTTCCAACCAAAATTCTTGCTGATTATCATGCAACGTAAAATGTGTTCAAGAACTGGTTCTATATTTACTGATTTAAGTATGCCTGTGTAACATACGGCATGAGCATAGTTTTTATTTTATGTTAGTTTCAGCCTAAGTGCATTGCTGCTTTTCAGACAAGCTGAGAGAATATGGTTGCCATATTTCATGATGTCCTGTGGCCAGTGTCAAAGCGGAAAGACAATTTGTTAATTCTTGAAACTCTGAGTAAGACATAGATTGAGGGATAGAGGGAGGCCATTTGGCCTCATGCATTCATCATAGAAAAATTACAGTGCAGAATGTGGCTACTTAGCCCATCGGGTCTGTACCAGCTCACTGAAAGAGTATTTCACTTAACAACGCCACTCTCCAGCCTTGCATATTCTTCCTTTCGAAGTAATAAGTAAACTCACTTTTGAATGACTCAATTGAATCTGCCTTTGCCACTGTCAGGCAGTGCATTCTAAACCTGAACTACTTAGAGTCATAAAGCTGTACAGCATGGAAACTGACCCTCAGTCCAACTCATCCATGCCAACCATATATCCTACATTAATTTAGTCCCATTTTGCCAGCATTGTTCCCATATCCATTAAGACCCTATTCATGTACTCTTCTAAATATTGTAATTATAGCAATCTCCACCACTTCCTCTGGCTGCTCATTCTATACACCCACCACTCTCTGCATGAAAACGTTGTCCTATAGGTCCATTTTATATCTTTCCCTTCTCACCTTAAACCTCTAGTTTTGGACTCTTTATCCTGGGAAAAAGATCTTGGCTATTCACCCTATCCATGCACCTCATGATTTTATAGACCTCTATGAGGTCACCCTTCAGCCTCCGACGCTCCAAGGAAAACAGCCACAGACTATTCAGCCTTTCATTGTAGTTCAAACCCTCCAACCCCAGCAACATCCTTATAAATCTTCTTCTGAACCCTTTCTGTTTAACAAGGGTTAAACAGAAAGGGTTATCTTGCTGCATGAAAAATCTTTTTCCTGTATTCTTTTTCTTTATTTTACCTATTTACTTTCTATCTATTCTCTCTAGATCCGCCATTATTTTAAATATGTCCATCAGATCTCTTCACAAACTGTTCTTTTCTAAGAAAACAGTCCTCACTTTTCCAAATTATCTTTATAACCTGAGAATCCTTGTTCCTGGAACCATTCTCATGAATCTCTTCGGTATCCTCTCAACTATCTTCACATGCTTACTGTGTTGTGGCACCCAGACCTGGATGCAAAGTTCTCGCTGTGCCAAACTAGTGTGTTCTAAACGTTTAATGTCATCTCCTTATCTTTGTACTCTATCTCCCCA
Source organism: Chiloscyllium plagiosum (assembly GCF_004010195.1). NCBI lineage: Eukaryota > Metazoa > Chordata > Chondrichthyes > Orectolobiformes > Hemiscylliidae > Chiloscyllium > Chiloscyllium plagiosum. The sequence goes on from NC_057737.1 coordinate 29,685,706, forward strand.
TTAGTAATATCTGGGAGACTGTATGCTTAATTAACCACCTTCAACATATCCAGTCATCTTTCATGAATTATGCACAATTCCACTTGAGTTCTTCTGCTCCTCCATCCCCTTTAGGATTGTTTTCTTTATTTTATATTTTGCATGCTTTTTCTACCAAAATAAATCCTCATATTTCTGACCATTGAATTTCATCTGCTGCCTGTCTGCCCATTCAATCAGCTTGTCTCCACTTGAAGATCTACCCTGTCCAACTCTTCAGTTTGCAATGCTTGAAAGTTCATATCACCTGCAAATTTTGAAATCGCAGCCTTTACCAAATGTGTCCATACACCATGCTGGTTCTCTGTTGAGCAATCTGATGAGTTCCTGTTCTGTTCTTGTAGCGCTGCAAAGTTGTGTTTCCTCTCGCGGGCCCATCTAATTTTGGCTTTAAATCATTCAATTTCCCTTCCACCACATTAAAGGCAGTAAGTTCCATGTCATTACTGCTCAATGCATGAGGACGTTTTCTCCCGGGTCCCCTTGTAACACTTTTGACCAAAAGTTTAAATCTGTGACTCGTAATCCTTGCATCATCAGCTACTGGGAACAGTTTTAGTTGTCTACATTATGTAAAGCTGTCATCATCTTGACAATCTGTATAAAATGTCACTTTGTTCTCAAGACTTTATTTGCTTCTTTAAATTTGGATTAATAATGGGGATTGTACAGGTACTTTGTTTTTCTTTATTTTCTACTTTTATCAACTGAGTGACAACTGTCTGAATTCGACTGTATACATATATTGTATAATGATGCATTCTTCTCACCACCCTTGCATCTATGCAACAAATAAACTCACACCTCTCTATTATGGGGCGGCATGGTGGCTCGGTGGTTAGTGCTGCTACCTCATAGCACCAGGGACCCAGGTTCAATTCCCACCTCTGGTGATTGCCTGTGTGGAGTTTGCACATTCTCCCCATGTCTGCGTGGGTTTCCTCCGGGTGCTCCGGTTTCCTCCCACAATCCAAAGATGTGCAGGTTGGGTGAATTGACCATGCTAAATTGCCCGTTGTGTTAGGTGCATTAGTCGGGGTAAATTTGGGGAATGGATCTAGGTGGGTTACTGTTCGGAGGATCAATGAGGACTTGTTGGGCTGAAGAGAATGGAATATACCAATTTCAAAAATGCCAAGTGTTTAAACTTTCCCACGTCACAAAGTTTTCATGTCTTGATTAATGTAAGCATACAACATTCAGTTTTATGTTGCCAAGTACGTAGCTGCAATGTGGTTCATTAACAGAAGCAAAGCAGGCAAGTGTAGTCCAGTAAAATGATTTAGAATTGTTCAGATGCTTATGAAGAGCATTTATTTCACTCAAACTTGGGTAAATTTGAAGAATTTTTTTCTGAGAGATGAATGCAATATTTTCATTTTTTATGTTTATCAGCTATCAACTGGATCAGCCCAGTGTTAATATAGAAAGATTGAAGAAATCCGCAATGATTTCGGAGTAGAAAATTCAGTTTAGCTGGAGCAATCCCTCTTCTGTTTTTGACAAACGTACCCTTTTTTCTTTCCCTATTCACAAAACCCTTAGGTTTTCAGAAATAAGAAGTAAAATATTTCTTCTCCTTTCTGCAACGGTTTTCCTTTAACAATAAAAGTCCTGTCTGAATTTAGTTTCTAACTTCATAAAGTTAGCTTTTGTCAAACTGGTACTTAGTCCTTTCCTATAAAGTAACAATTTTCGTGGATGTCTTTGCCAAATACCTTTTAATGTTGTACTTACATCAATGTAACAGTAATATGACAACAGTCAGTAGGCTGTGCTTTTCCAGCACCACACTCTTGACTCTAATCTCCAGCATCTGCAGTACTCACTTTCACCTAGCTTTTGGTTTACCCTTTGGGTCTGCAGTGTTCACTCTCTGCAATATTGTGGCACTTCCCTGGACAGCATGATTCCATGAAGCTTTTACTGTGACTCAATACAGTAACCTTTGTGCTAACAGCTCTAATCATGTCTAAAATATTGCAAGATACTATTATATATTGCCAACATTTACTTAAGGAGCTGGTTTGCTACAGTAGACAAGATGATTCTGTAGCATTGTATTTTTCTGGATAATGAGAAGCTGTTTTGTAACAGTGTTATTATGTTGGGCATTAAGAGATAATGGTTCTGTCAAACTTTCATCTTGCAGTTGAATAGAGTTTCTGTGTATCTCAGCAGGAAGCAACAAGAATCCTAACCAGGTGGAAGCTCTTGCAAAATAACTTCATTCAAATGCAACTTCTATCCACAAAGGATAAAGTATTTTAAGTTATTCTTAATCCATTGCTTCTACCAGCTTGCTGCTGATAAATTTAGCTTTTTTATTAAACAGAAATGAAATATTGGGCAATAATGTACTTTAATGGTTGTGGCCGTATTGCACAAGAAGTACACATTTATTTTTCTGGAAGAGCAGTGGTCCGTAAACACTGAGGCAGTCTCCGATGCAGAGTTTTATCAAAGAAATGCACAGAGTAATGTGGAAGCACAATTCAGAGTGCAAGCTGCGCCACAGTGATAGCAACATTAAGCATGGTTACTCGTCAAAAGCACCTAGTATCTGACTCACTTAACACCTCATTGCTTTATTGTAAGGTTGATTGGTTACTTCTATTAAAAACACCTAAGTTTGTCACCTCACTTGAGATAATTGCAAACTGGAATCTTGCAAGTGATCATTTTGTCAAGACCTACCTTTGCATGGAATATTGAAAGGCAAATTTGTTATTATAGGAGCATGAAATACTCCAAAGAATGATCTGATACTGAGATAAAAATTGATAAATGCTATTGATCAACAGCAATGATATCAAAACTTTTGATATTTACAAAGTACTATAAAGTCCTAATATTTTCACCCAATATTTTTGTCATGCTATGCTCAAAGCATGTATTATATAGCATTTTCACACAGTGAATTCTTTTTGAAATACAGAAACCATTACATAAGCAAATACATTAGCTGCATTGCATTAACCATATATTACAAATGACCTGTTAACTTGTAATATTTTGATGGTTTAGTTGAGGAAGGAATCCATTTAGGACATGAAAAAATGCTGTGAGTCGTGCCATGGAAACGTTAGCAGCATCAGAGCTGACTGTCAAGAAGAAGTTGAGCATCTCACTTACAAGATGACATAATGGACACTGTTGAATTTCTTAGGAATGTACTAGAGATACCAACTCAGAATGTGATCCACAGTCTCCTGACACCTACTGGTCCAGACTGGCACACTGCTCCCTTGATAGTTATCAAAAAATGTACTTTAATTTCAGAAATTAATCATAATTTTGTTTGAGTATCACCTTTGGGTTTCACAAGCAGCCCAGTGTGCAATCCAAGAGCATGTCTTATGTATACAGCCAATGTCACCCATTACCATGTGAAACCCTGATGTAATTCCCAAGCTGCTTCCTTACTCTGCCAATCTCCCTGGCAAGAGTGAATGAAATGAAGTTTTCTCGCATAGAATACAGAGCCTCCATGAACAAAACGCCATGAGACATTATAAATAGTTTCAACAGCAGCCTGGAAAGAGCCAAATGCACAATGATTTAATCACTTTGCAGCAACAAATATGCCCTTCTTTGAGGTTGTGTTTGTTGCTACAGCACGGTTTCTAGTAGAGAACAGATGTCCATACATATGATTCCTCTTTGAGTTTCGGGTAAGAGGGTTGCTCCCTCCACAGCCTACATGGATATGATTTCCTGCTGAGCATTCCATTGTCCTGCTCCTTCTCCTCCTTGTGACGGCTTGTCCTGTTTTTCTTTCTGCCCCAGGTTTGTGTTCCAAGGGGAATGCAAACAATTGTAATCCTATCTGGAAACAGTCTTGAAGTGAACAAAGTGTCCTTCAGCACTTGGCATCAGAAACCAAGGAATATTGTCAAATTGGAAGCAACGAACTTAATATACTTTCCATACTCGTATATTTATAGCTGCAGCAGATTATTACTCTTCTACCCTAGTGCCTTGCTATGCTTTGCTTTAAACTGATTCCGTGATAAGGACCTGAAGATCGAGGAGGAAAGTGTTTTTTTTCTATGGCGTCACAAGACTGATTAGGGTGGAGTAGTCCTGAATTCTTGTGTGGGTCCCAGGTTGACCTTTCTTCAGCTATGGCAACTTCAGCGTATGAACACATGAATTTGGAGCAGAAGTAAGTCATTTGACCCCTGTTGTCTGCTTCACTGTTCAGTATGTTCATGGCTTATCTGACTGTGCCCTCATTGACTTCCTGTGTAAGTCAAGCATCTTTCTGCCTCTGCTGTTGAAAGTATTCACTGACCCTATCTCCATCATTGTCCCAGATAGTGAGATCCAGTCACTTATGACCCTCAGAGTAAAAAAAAACACACTTCATGTTCATCTTAAAGGGTGCCCTCTCGTTCTACTCTCTCCCACAACTGGAAACATTCTTTCAACATGTGCACTATTCAGTCTCATAGGATCTTATGAGTTTCAATAAGATCACCTCTCATTTTTCTAAACTCCAGTGAGTACAGACCCAGCTGGTGCAACCTTACCTCATAAGGTAACTTCCTCATCTCAGGAATTAGTTCAGTAAACCTTCTCTGAGCTGTTTCTAAAGCATCTGTGTACTTTCTTAAGTAGGGAAACCAAAACTGTACACAGGAAGCAAAATGTGCTAAATAAAATGTTGTGATGTGATTTTTACCTGTTCTCCAAAGCATTAGCCTAGGTCGCATGATTACTGGTCATGTGACATTGTTGCTGCACCATGGTAATCTGCTATCTATGAGATTGGGTTGTGTTTACAATCTGAATTTGTAACCTGTCACCTACATGTCAAGTTATTTGATGGGGTTGACTGAAGGGAGTGTGGGCTCTCATGAGGAATAAGAATGGCATCGTGTAGCAGGCTCTAGTCACATCACTTGCGCTAGCTCCGGTCCCCATGGCTCAAAGACTAGGAATTACATCATTCGCTTTAGATACACTGACTCGTCTAACTTCTCTCTATCAAGGGGATGGATCCAGATGTTTGTTTAATTGTTATTCTGCTTTTGAAGTCTTGCCTGACCATGAAAGAAATTGAAACCAGCTGTTATAATAACAGCTTTCAATCCATTTGCTATAACTCAGCTTTCTGACAAAAAGAACACAAGAAAAATATGATGATAAAAGAAACTAAATGAAGAACAAGAAAACACATGGCAAGGGTGAAAGTCAGGACCTAACTTACAATTGAACTCCTCTAACTTTTTGTCACTCAGTATTAGTATATGGTGCTGTTGGTACAATGATAAGCATCAGGTTTGATTCCAAGATTCCCAACCCAAGCTTGCCATATAAAGTAAAAATTAACTTCATATTCCATCATAGATTTCAACAGTAATTCATTTTGTAATAACTAAAAGTGTTTCCGTATAGTGTGTCCTTCCTATAAGTATCATAGTGTTCCACTTTATTTATACATTTCAGACATTTTGCAATAACAGAAGCTCTGATTCACTGTTTGCTTATGTACTAATAAAAAATGAATTAACTTAATCTAGAACTGTAAAGTCTTCCACCTCACTGTCTTTGATATCATTTTATCATTGTAATTGTTGTAGTAAACATATCCTACTTAATTATTATATTCTCAATGGGCTATTTCCAGAAATGAGAATTATTTGGATGCTTTTAAGTATTACAAAGCTGAAGCTCCTCCCTTTTTAAAGTCTTAGAACAACATAAAAGCACACTATACAATCCCTATATTTTCATTTATTATTCATCAAATTAGCATGTGCCTACAGAACATAACTACTGCCATTTGTGAAAATAAATCTAAATATATCCAGAAATTCTTTAGGATTATTTCTTTCTAGACTTGTCAATCACAACAAATGTAATCTGTGCCTCGTTGATCACAATTATAAAAAAGTAATCTTTTATCTCTTTCTAGGAATAAGGGCAATCCTATTTTGAAAATTACCTATAAGTAATAGGAGGTGCTTTAAATTTGACAGAGAGTGGGCTTCAATCAAATATGACAGCAAAGTCTTGTCAAAATTGTAGTTAATAGGAAATAGGGGAAAAAAAACTCTCCACTGGTTGAATCAAACCTAGCGCAAAGGAAACTGTTTATGGTTGTTGGACCCTACCAGCTCAGTACCAGGACATTACTGCAAGAGTTCCTCTGGGTAATGTCCTCAGCCATCCATCTTCAGCTACTTCATCATAAAGTCAGAATTTCACTGATGGTACAATGTTTAGGTGCAATTCACGACTCCTCAGATACTGAGGCAATCAGTGCCCAAGACCAGGATGACATTCAGGTTTGGCCAATAAGTCACAAGCAACATGATGGCTCAGTGGTTACCACTGCTGCCTCACAGCGCCAGGTACCCGGGTTCATTTCCAGCTTCGGACGACTGTCTGTATGGAGTTTGGACATTCTCCCCGTGTCTGCGTGGGTTTCCTCCCACAACCCAAAGATGTGCAGGTCAGGTGAATTGGCCATGCTAAATTGCCAGTAGTGTTCAGGGATGTGTAGGTTGAGTACATTAGTCAGGGGTAAATGTAGGGTAGTGGAATGGGTCTGGGTGGGCTACTCTTAGAGGGTCAGTGTGGACTTATTGGGCCAAAGTGCCTGTTTCCGCTCTGTATGAATTCTAATTCTAATTCTAACATTGTCGTTCCTTGGCAATCTCCAACAAGCAGTGATCTAGACAATACAGAGACACTCAGATCTGGTATCATTTGTGCAGAGAGAAACAGTTAACATTTTGTGTTCAATATGATTTTTCTTCTGTAGCCATCTGTCCTTGACATACAATAGGTGTTACAATTATTGAATCAACAATGCTGGATGTTACCAATGATTAGAAACTGAAATGGAAAAGCTATATAACGACTGTGGCTCCAAGATCAGGTCAGAGGCGAGTAATTCTGAGGTAATTATCTTACTCCAAGCTTTCCTATGACAAGACCTCAGACAGGAGTGTAATGGATTAATCTCCACTTGCCTGGATCACTGCAGCATTCTAGAGGGTGACGCCATCCAGCATGTAGCAGCTTGATTAATCAGCGTGTTTGATCCTCCAACTTAAGCATTTGATATCCCCACCAATGGCAACCGTGTGTTCCATCCACAAGATGTATTGCAGCACCCTGATAAACTACAATCCCTACCATCTTGTGGACAAGGGCAGCAGATTCATGGCAATGCCAATACCTACAGTTCTTCAAGCTACACATGGAAACATATTGTCATGCCTTCATTGTTGTTGGATCAAAATACTGGAACTGCCTAATAATACTCTGGATGTACCTACATCACATGGACTACAGGGGTTCAAGAAGGTAATTGGAGTCATCTCTAGGCATTGCATGGGGGACAGTCAGTTAAAAGGATTTTCTCTGAATTGGTCAATCATTGATCAGAGAGCACTCTTCCCCCTGACTCCTGTCCAATTAATGAGGGCTCTACATGCTCAGAGTCCTATTAGGAAGCCTTTCAGCTTGAAGGCAACTGCTGGGTGCCATGGCAGACAAGCGATGGAGACTTAATCATCTCAACTCCTTTTCAATTAAAGTAAGAGATTACTTTGTGGGTGGGTTATGTTGCTGTTGAGGGGGGAGGTGATGGATTGTTTGTGAGACACCTGTCACTGTCCCCAGCCACAGGATAGCTGATGGCTTTCACTAGACTGAGGTAAACAAATGAGGCAGCCTCTGATCCTGTCTGGACACCCCATCCCCTCTACAGTCAGAAGGTCACCTTAAGTTAAAATATTCCTCACCACCTGGAGATCAACTGGGAAGTCCCTTAGATAAATCCGTTTCCCTCCTTGAAGGGGATGTGAAGGTTAAGTAATTGGCTGAGTTGGCTCTGGAGAAAAAAAAACTCAACCTCTTTTTGGCAACTTCACAATCAAGTTCTGAGTGAGGATGTTTGTGGGCAATTTCTCAACCTGCTACCAATGAAAGCCTTTAAATGGTCTCTTAATGGCCACTCAGCTTTTCACCTCCCTGATCACTTGCCCAGTTACTCCAATCTGGGGGTATTTAGTGGCACAGATGGCAGAGGGCTGTTCCTCGCTGAGAAACTTGCTGTTAATGCACTGATTGGTAGGTGATTGGATGGATTTTCTCTGGGCTGGGAGTTCTGGTTAATTGCCACCTAACATGCCCAGCACCACAATTTAAAAAGAAAGGAAGAAAATCTACTCAGTAATGTAACTTGTACATGTTTGCTATCATGTAATAAATTATATATTTTTAAAGGGCCTAATATTTCAGTTGGTTACAGTGGACTGCCCAGACCACATGCTGCTAGTGAGTTGTCATTCCAAAAGTAAATCTAACACCCATCTCTGGGAAAATACGCTGAGGCTGGGGTAGAACCATAGAACATTGTAGCCATCCCATATCTATTGCCACCTGCTGTGCTGGTTTGGAAGAATCTATCTTTCACACTTGAACCTCGTGTCCTGAATGTGAAAGGACAATGAGCTAAGTCACTAGCACACAAAAATGCCAGCAAGAAGTTCTAATTCTTCAGTGTGATCAAATGTTCTTGTCTACATCAGACTAAATTTTAAATTCTGTAGCTGCATGTAAACAAAAGTTTTTATTTTAAAAAACTACGCGCCGCCTTCTTGCAAGTTATTTACTCGTGCATGTTTGGTAAACTATAAATGAATGTCCTGATAAATGTGCTACTCCATACATTGCTGATCCCAGTCTGCAAATAGTGTTTGGGTGTATTTGTGAAGGCTGGTTTTCGGGATTGTAGGCATAAATGAGATATTTGAGCAGTTTTGATACCTGCTGTGTTAGTCCTGCATGGTGTCAGATGTTCTGCCCAAAACAGCTCATAGGGTAACTCAGAAAACTTGATGTTCTGCGTATAAGCTCCCATCTACAACTCAAGAACTGTAATTCCAACACGCCGTGTCGATATTTGTAACCTTCACTGAAACAGTTAAGCATAATCCAATTAAATTAGGTGCATCGACATGTCTGCAAGCCTCTGGAAGGAGAGTTTTGATCAATATTTTACAATGCTCGCTCACTATCGCTCCCCACATCTCCACACCCCCACTCCAAAAAAGCCCCAAAGGCATAACCCCTAAGAATTGCCACAATGTAAGCTTTTGTAGGACACTCGTTTGCATTAGGTTGGTGACAGCAGGCAGTGCTCATCTCCCCTGTGACAGGATCTGCTCAGATTTAGTCTTTGAATGTTGCAAATTAAATTCCCTCAACAGGCCTCTAATCATTCTTAGCAGATGGGGCTTGCGCTCAATTTTGAATCCACAGGAAATTTAATGGTTATTGTTTCTGTTTAAATAGGAGATTATTGCATTTTAATAAGTTCTCTTTGGGACTTGCCACAACAATAGAGCGCCATGAATTACAGTAGATAGCTGTTAGTGCATGCTGGGGAAAAATCAAGTCACTGAGTGTGACAAGTTGCTTTTTTCTCTCTCTCTCGCTCCTGCCATCCGCTCGGAGTGTATTTACCACCAAATTAAGTTTGCGCTGTGGGGATAATATTTTTTATCCTGCCGAGGGGGGAATGTGCTTGTATGTGGATTTTCATTAAAATGACACATCTGTTCAGCAATTTCACAAAGTAATTCTGCTGAAAGTTTTATCAGCTAATTTTAATTATTCACTCCAGTGGCTTGAATACAGGATTCATCATGTTGAATTAATACGTTCTGTGTGAATTTCAAAACGAGGGGAAGCGTTCATGGAATTGAATTGTCACGCAATGCAGATTAAATTCCGGCGCTTCAGATTCTTTAATTAGGACACGGCTGGGGTCTTTTGTTTCAAAGGTATTATTACAGTGCCAGCAAACCTGGAGGCACCCTTCCCAGTGAAGACGATGGTATAATTCTGAGCTCTGTGCACTGTCGTTTATATATAAAGGATTTTTTTTTTGACGAATATCCATGTTTTTATAGTGCCCAGTAGCCCCTCGTCTAATGCTGTCTCAGAGTACTCAGACGCACATTTATGGCTCCCCCGCTAACAGCAAAGAATGGAGGCCCCTGTGTTAAATACTCCCTGTGCTTCAAAATGTTTTCAGTATGGCTCCCATAGGTACTATTAGAGAGGGTCTAGTACTTGTACAGGGATAAAGCCTGTTTAATACATAGCTGCTTTGGAAAGGGATTTTCCATAAATTATTAGGGAGGGTGGGAATTGAGAAATTTTGAGTGCATTGTGCTGCTCAGTACTGTTGCTCCACTCCTGTGTGACTTGTCTTATTTTGTTTCTATGCTATTTCATATATTCCCCTTTTCCATGCTTCCATGGTTGTCTGTAATACACACCATACTGTGATCGAGAGGGCAGTCTCTGTCAATGCCAGAGCCTTATTTCTGTTCTCTCCTCCTTGGAAATGGATTTAGCATGCAGATAATACTCTGCCTATTCACAAAGCCATGCTTCGATCAGCTTCTCAGGCTCGACCCAAGATGTCTTGCAGGTCATTCTGCTATAAGGCACATTTTCTTATTGCAAATTTGCTGTAATACGATTGACAAATTGGTGATGCTGTTTCTAAAGTGCAAACATTTAACTGTAAAGCGATTACATCGCCAACATTTTAGGCATGGTTTTAAAGCACGATTTTTCTGTAATGTGGGGTTGGATAAGAATACAAACATCACGTTATAGAAGAACTACCTGTGCCCATCCTGTTGCTGAAGGAATGCTCCAGCAAATGATAACATTTTGAATCAATTGATTAAATCTGATCTAGATTCCCTACAGTGTGGAACAGGCCATTCGATCCATCCAGTCCACACCGACCCTCCGAAGAGTAACCCACCCCAACCCATTTCCTTCTGACTAATGCATCTAGCATTATGGGCAATTTAGCCTGGCCAATTCACCTATCCTGCACATCTTTGGGCTGTGGGAGGAAACCGGAGCATCCGGAGAAAACCTACGCAGAAACGGGGAGAATGTGCAAACTCCACACAGACAGTTGTCCAAGGCTGGAATCGAACCTGGGACCTTGGTGCTGTGAGGCAGCAGTGCTAACCACTGAGCCTCTGTGCCGCCCCAATTAACTTGTGGATGTTTTGGTGGGTTTAGTAAAGTGGATATTACTCATTTGCTCTATATTTCATGCAATTTTCCCAATTCCTACAATCCTCAGGTTCTTGCAACTCAACAATGACCTTAACTAAACATGACTCATTGATTTGTTTCATCTTCACATTAATTTTAAGTTGGTAGTATCCTATGCAATATGCCTTGGAAACTTCTGTTTTATTAAACAAAGAAGATGACTAGCTGTCTGTGGTATATACAGAATATTTGTAGTTGGTGCTTTGGTTATTTCTTTTGCATAATTTGTTTTCCATTCAGGAAAATAAGGATCTAGCTGAAAGGTTATGAATGAAGGACAGGTAATAAATCCTCGCCAGTCAATAATGCCCAAATAGATAAGAAAAAACAGGGTTATGCCTATTTCCTTGAAATTTTCTGTTTTTTAAATGGTTTATTAAAGTTGTGAAGTCAAGAAATATGCAGTTGTGAAATCACCATGTTCCACATGATAGTGTCTGAAAGAGTCAACCCCATTCGGTGCAGTTTTGCAGCAGTTATTCTTTTTATGATTGGATTCTATTTACTAGAATTCATTTCACCCAAAGAATGGCACCATTTTCCCTGTGTAAAGGCTGTATATAAACTCAAGCCACAGAACTATCCAAGCGTTATGCCACTATGTGATCCTACTACTTGCAGTTTGTGAAGCAACACATGTCAAGAATGAAATATTTGATACTGTCCAGTATATATTATTTGGTACCTGAATTGAAGATCCAATGATATTTCCTTCTTGGAGATTGTAAGCAAATCTTTCAGACATCTCCTGATAGTTATAAAATGTAGGAACAGAAATAGGCCATTCAACCAACTGCGTCTGCTCTGTCATTCAGTGAGATCATGGCGGATCTGATAATCCTCAATTTCAATTCCCCACAACCCTTGATTATCCATGCCTTTGCTCTCACTGCACTAACTTCTTAATTGCAGCAGTGTTGGCAAGTTCAGCTTTTCCACATTTGCCTTATTTTTAAGAAGTATACTTTTCAAAGGAATCAAAGATGGCAGCTCAATCCTGAGTTTCAATCAAACTTTGTGAAACATTTCTGTTTACGGGGTTTATGATGTTTTTACCATAAACGGGGTTTGTGGTAAAAACTCTGGAATTATGTTGTTGCTTTGTGGCTTGTAATTCCATAAAAAAGAAATCCATGTTCACGTGCTGTTTTGTGTATCAAGTGTGGGTTTCCAGGAACCTCCTTCACAGTAGGAAATCAGAGGTTTGTTTTGTAATTTAACACCATGATATCAGAGATTGTCAACATTAGCACAGCCCCTAACCATCTTGAAAAATAACTAGTCTCCGAAATGGAGTCTGGGTATTGGGAGGGAAAGAGGAAGAGATTGTGAGGGGGCTTGTTTGGATCAGGGGTGGGAGGGCTGCTGTCTTAACTTGACAGATAGTTGGAGCTTAGTGGGGGAAAAAACCACGCGTGGAAGAGATGGGAGGCTGAAAGCTTCCTCTGGAGGTTAGAGGACTACACTGCTATTCCTCCTGGCTAACAGGAAGTGCTGAATAAAGAATTTGATGCTGGGCCAATAAGGTTCACCTCCATTTAGCTGCTAGTAGGTGTTCTGCTTCCCAGAATGGGTCACTGGTCCTTCAGGTTTATGTTCCTGTAAAAATGATAGCGCATATTCATGTAGGGTGTTGGGGACACTTGTTCAACATTCACCCCAATCCTCTCCGGCCTGTCATGAGAGGCATTTTTCACATATATGATCCGTTATACCTTTTAATGTTTGAGTGGTCACCTTTTTTTGCTGCATGACTGAGGTTTAGAGGGACACGTTAAGATATCCAATTTCCACAAGGAAGCCATACACGAGATCACAATCCCCCACCTCAAGATTACTCTTTCAAAAATGTCTTAAATCCAACACTTCCATTCCTTTGGGAATGAAAGAAGCCATGGGAACATTTAGAAAGTTGTGCTATTGGACCAATCCTAAGGATAGGGAAAACATGGTTCAAAGTTTATTTGATAATATGAAGCTTCAAATACATGGCGACTACAGCAACCCTCAATTTTTTTCTTTTCTGATGCTGACAGCTCAAATTTAGAACTAAATTGTAAAAGGGTTGCTGATGATTAATTTGTAACACAGCCAAGTTTTCTGGCCATGTTTCTTATGCCTCATTCTGCAGTCTAATAAAGACAACAGCTGTGCTGATGAAACAGCACATCATTTTCAAATCTAATAGGGCTAGGTGCACTACACAGTAATTTATGGGCCAGAAGGTGATTTGTGTTGATATTTGCACAGTTCAAATTGGACAATTAATTTGACCGAAGGAAATTAATAAGCCCTGAATTGATGATTTACCCTAGGGGCTGGATTTTATGCTCTCTGGCTGACCAGTTTTAATATGGCAAGTATTGGGTGCCCAACCCATCAGCCTAAGGCAGCCCTTTAAGTGCCTTAACTCAGTATTCCACTAGCATACCCACACCATGCTATGCCACCCACCTCAGCCCCAGTCTCTTGAATCTAGCACCCCCTGGCCTTTTGAGGACATCCCAGCCTGAGAATTAACTGGACACCCCTCAGTATGGTGGCACAGTTTGAAGGGTGCAGTAATGCCCTCTGCTTTTGGCTGACATCAATGGAAGCTCAAAGTTGCTGAAATTCCTCTTAGTAAACAGTCAGAAGTCTTTCCTTAAAACAATTACTACTGCTCACTGCATTAACACAGATCACATTATATCAGAATAAATATGAGTGATTTATGTATGCTTACTGTACAAATGAACTGTTAGAATCTTGAAGCATACTACCAAGTAATTTTGCTTTTCTAGACAAACTCTATAATTTTGAAATTCAGTTGCAGTCAAATGACATGAAAACTTGCTGAGGAGTTAATTGACAAAGGAACAAGACTAAATAAGGAGTTAGAAGTATGTAAGAAAGAATGGTTTGTGCCACGCTGACTAAAATATTACAATGTCTTGTGACACCTGACAAAATTAATATGCCCTTTAGTTTGCTTCATTTTGATGATTTATATAATGTCATGTTTTAAAAAAGCCTTGTTAAATCTGTCTCTTTTGCTCAGTAGAAATTATGCTGCTATGTAGAGCACAAAAGGGCAACATGAATAGAATCTTCGACTGGCAGATATGGCATTCCCTCCCTTGTGTTGTTATAGGCCACGTGTTCAATGGAGGAACTTAATGGGCTGTATAGTCCTTATTTTAGTTTGAAAAGCACAATGTTGGAATTCACAACATCTCCCAATGGGTTATATATGGAAATATTCCTGACCAAATCAGACACGTATATGTTTAAATTGCTATTGCATTTATGAAGAATCAAACCAAGGCAATGTATCATAGAATTGAAGACTAGTTTCTAAATATGCACGCATCAAGACTCAGAAGACCAACTGGTTTCGCTTCCTACCTTGGAGTGCTCACAGAAAGTTGACATCATCCTGTTCAAGCATCAACACAGTGCACTAACCAGACCTTTGGGATTTTCTCTCAAATGCTTCCCTGGACAGAATCTGAGTCTTTTGAAATATTTGAACCACTTTGATATACACTCGATAATTCTTTCCAGCAGAAAAATCTTGAGCTAGCAAAGACTAATTTCCTTTGAAATGATTGTCAATCAATCATGAAGCAACACAATTATTTCTTTGCGACTAAGTTGTAGAATTTTTTGAAAAAGTCTTGAAGAGCTAGATGCCTATTGACCAGAATCTGAACAAATTGAATACAGTTGTGACTGTAGCTTAGTGTTCTGAGGCTTCTTGATCAAGTACCTTCATAATGTTAGACACTGGAATGAATAAAATTTATCCTTCCTAAAAATATCAAATACCCAATATAACTTGTGAACAGTTCAAAGAAACCAATGGGCTAAACATTTGTTGGCTGCTTCAAAATGGGTTTCTGCATTGAAGTAATTCAGGAAACCAATGAAAGTCATGCAGGTAGCGTTCTATAGCACTGTCTTCCATTGGGGATTGCATTGTCCATCCAGTAGTGCTTTGAAACAATGAAATGCAAGCAAATTTTTTACACTCCATGAGGCAAGACTATCTCTTCATGCCACATTCAACTTAAGTTTATGACTAGAGAAGCTGGGGAAGAAGTATTTCCAAAACTGTTTTTACCAAACACACCAGTAGTGTTGAATGCAATATTTATAAGGCGAAAGTGGGTACTGCAGTTGCTGGAGATTAGAGTCGAGAGCGTGGTGCTGGAAACTGAGGAGCAGGAAAATCGATGTTTCGCATAAAAGCCCTTCATCAGGAATGGCTGATGAAGGGCTTTTGCCCGAAACGTCGATTTTCCTGCTCCTCGGATGCTGCTTGACCTGCTGTGCTTTTCCAGCACCACACTCTCGACTGCAATATTTATAAGTCTCTCATTCTTTTAGCTGTTATTCATCCAAATCTGAAAGCTTTTTTTTGGCAGAAAAAAAGTTAGTATTTCAAAGTAACTTTAAATTTCATTTGAGTGCAGATACCACGTGCTTCCATGGGGCTTTGACTGTTTAATCTCTTAGTCAATAAGACTGAATTTCAATAATGTTGAACCACCTTTATTTCCTTGTTTGCATGCTCCTTCAATGAAAAAGAATGGAATGGTCTGTTTCTAATTCAAGGTTGTCATCCTGACACCACTGATAGAATGTGAAGCTTGATGAATTGGCGGGACATGATCTCCTGAAATTAGGATTGAATTGAAACATTGTTGTATCAGATTTGTCA
Source organism: Chiloscyllium plagiosum (assembly GCF_004010195.1). NCBI lineage: Eukaryota > Metazoa > Chordata > Chondrichthyes > Orectolobiformes > Hemiscylliidae > Chiloscyllium > Chiloscyllium plagiosum. The sequence goes on from NC_057737.1 coordinate 29,701,565, forward strand.
GAAGTGTTATGAATTCATTTGGTGGCTTAAAATGTTCATGTATGAAAAATAGAACATATTCCGTTTTGAACTCTTGCTATTCTTTATTGATATAATAAAAGCTATCTAGATGTATTATTGTCGCAAAAATATTGCCTCACTGAATGCTAAACCTGTTCAATATTCACATGGTTTAATGTACTTCAACAATTCTTCTCTGTTGTTTGGCTGCACCCAGATGCTGATTGCTTATGGCAGCTCAGTAATGCATTGTCAGCACAGGTTACCTGGTACTTGTTGGTTGCAGCCTAACATTGTATGAGACACAGTGTCATTTTGAAATTGTTTGATAGCAGTGATACTACAGTTATGTTGGGCAGCAACAACTGCAAAGGTCAGGGAGGGTGTCTGATGGAAGTATTATACCGAGAAAGCAGGAATGCATGTAGAATGTTAAACAGCAGAGGCCTATTACCTGTAGTAAGTGCTTGAGCCTGTGAATATTTGAAAACATAGAGTCTTGCTTCATGTTTATGACACCAATAAAAAAACTTGTGCTGTTCTGCTTAAATACCTTTTAGTCTTCATTAATGTCTGCAGGCAAGAAAGGAAAAAAGACTTTTTTGTGTAGTGATCCAGTCTCTGCTATAATCAGTTGGTATGCCCCTGGAACGCTATCTCCTATGAGGAATAGATACTCAAGTCTCAGAGGTGGAGCCTTTAGAAAAGTAGGTACCTTTATGACATTGTACAGTCTGAAAAACAATCTGTTGTTTCCAGTGAAAATGGTAACAAACACCAGGCCATATTTTTGAGATGTAAGGATCTGCCCCGGTATCTAAGGGAAGGACGTAATGAAGTTCCTAATGGTGTAAACATAAATGTAAGTTTTTCCTTTAAAACTTAAAGAAATCTATGGCAGTATTGGTGTCCAATACAAAGAACTAAACTTGCTAATTGCTTCAGTTGAATCACAGCACAGAAATGTATATCAAAATGGTATATTTCAAGCTAACTTGAACAAATTTCTGAAGTTTTTTTAAAAAATTCAGAAATGTTACAATTAATACATTTGGCCCTGATGATGTATTAGGACCCGATCTGGTCTGTAATTTCAGACCAGATCGGGTCCTAATTCCAGTGTAGGTGGAGTTTCCATCCTGGTCTAAGAGAACAATCAGCCACTATTGTCCACTCCTGGTGGTAATGTAGTGATCACCACTGGAACTTGTTCATGTGTAGAGATGTCAGGTAATGATCAAATTAAGCCTGGCTGTGTTTTTTTTTCAGTTTAAGTATTCCACTAGTACTCACTAGCTCAGAACACACATGAGCAGCTATTTGGACTAACTATTTCTGACCTACTGAAGAAGAAAGCTGAAGAATTAAATCTCCGTATGAGTCACTGTTTAGAGACAAGGAAGGGGAGAAATGTTTGCCAAAAGCAATTGAGGAATGCTTAAATGCTTTATATACAAAAGTAATGCTGATTATCAAAAGAATGAATAATCTTTTTAATAATGCACAACTGAAGATATTTTAGACGGTAAAGACATTTTTTGAACGCTTTACTTGATTTTGTTGCTGCCATTTACAGTGAAATTATCTGCCTTAGTAAATTTTTAAAAAATAAGTTCTTGCTTGGATCCCTGGGAGAGCAATGTGAGAAGATGAGAGGGAATACTTTTTGAGATGCCAGGCAGGTAGAAAATGGAAATGTGATATATCTCCCTCCTTTAAATGCATCTTCTGTTGCCAAATCAGAAAGTAATACTCATAGGAAAATGTTGATAGTCCAATCTCCTCCTAATGTGATTGTGCAGTATGACGGTTTGCAACACCGTTGGAGTGCCAAGTGAAGGGAAAGAAGGTAGCTTCCAGTTAACCAATTTCTCTGGCAATGTGATACTCAGTGACCTCATCAAGTGGCAATCCCCCACCAAAACTCCTTTGGTGTTCTCTGCCAAAATTACCCTTACTTTGTACAGTTAAATAGAAGAAGATGCAAACTATGTTAGTTGGGCAAATCTCAGTAACAGTTCAAATATAAGAAAATTTAAAATGGCCATTGGAAAGTATTGTTACTTTTTAACAACAAAAAAATAACTTTCATTTATGTAGTTACTTTCACAATTTCAGAATTTCCCAAAAGCATTTTACAACTGGTGAAATACATTGGATGTGTAGACACTGTTGTAATATTCATTGTTCTGTTACTAAACTTGAATCACTCTCAGAAAGGACAATAAGCCTACACTTTAATGTACAAATGAAAGTAGAAGGATCAGATAAGTCAGAAGTTGACTAGGTTAGGTGGGTATCTGGTCGGCATGGATGAGTTGGACTGTGCTGGACATCTCTATGACTCTTAAATCATTTTTCTTTTCATTCTATGTCCCCAGCAACACTTTGTTACTGTATCTTTTGGAGAGAAGTTTAATTTGTTTTAATTTGCATATTTTTGTAATTTAAAGTTTCATGTATCCCATGGAGAAATTGCTGGGAGTTTATACTGGGAGACACAAAAACTTCAACTTGAAGGACTTCTTAAGAGAAGGTAACTGCTGGCTTCACTTTTTAGGGCTGCACTATGTTTTGGCAAACATTTCGATACCCAGCTTGTTAAAGTTATGTTCCATAGCATTTTTTTACACAAAGTAATTAATAGGTCTGTCTTAATTTCACTGGCCTTGCAATGTTTGTAAATTACTACTGATAGCCTGTGTTAAACAAGTAATTCAAAGTTAAGAAATGAAGCTTTGGAATTAAGTATCTGAGGAAAGAAAGACTGAAGTTAATTTCAATGAAGCAAGAGTTTGTTTTTTTGTCAAATGAAAGTTTACACCTGTTTTTACTAAGTTTTTGTTTTGTTACATGTTTTCAACCCATATTGTGTTTTTGTAATGGTATCTCACATTGAATACAGGTTGTTCTGCTGTAATGCAAATTTGCCATAACGCGATTGACAAATTGTGGACACTATTTCTCAAGTGCGAACGTTTGAAACATGTGTTGGCGATAACGTGATTATATCGCCAACGCTTTAAACGCTGTTTCTCAAGCGCAATTTTTCTATAACACGGGGTTGCACAAGAAAGCAATCATCACATTATAGGAAAACGACCTGCACTGTAGCAATTAATTATAATCCTATGGTTTAATGGTCTTATATTTAATTAAGTGTTTTGGGATTGTATTTTTGAATGGACAGAAAACAATTAAGAGATGAGCAACAAGGAAATTTACTGCAGTTAGTGAAAATCTTAAATGAAACTGGTAAATTCCAATTAAGAGGGTGGACTGAATATAAGTTAGTTTGACTTGGTTGGTGACACAGCCCCACTGAATCAGAAGATTATGAGTTGGGACCTTATTCCAAATCTTTTTATTGGATGTCATAATGTAGACCTTCAACATTTCATGACTCTACAACCACCATGCAGTGGGAGCAGTATCTCTAGGATACACGACAGCAACTGTCCACAGCCCTCGCTAGCACAGTCCAAACCTGTGATCTCTACCACTTAGAGAAATGAGGGTGGCAGATGCATGACACCTAAAGGTTGTCCTTCAAGCCACACATTACCTGTGGGCGACACGGTGGCACAGTGGTTAGCACTGCTGCCTCACAGCGCCAGAGACCCGGGTTCAATTCCTGCCTCAGGCGACTGACTGTGTGGAGTTTGCACGTTCTCCCCATGTTTGCGTGGGTTTCCTCTGGGTGCTCTGGTTTCCTCCCACCATCCAAAGATGTGCAGGGTCAGGTGAATTAGCCATACTAAATTGCCCGTAGTGTTAGGTAAGGGGTAAATGTAAGGGTATGGGTGGGTTTCGCTTCGGCGGGTCGGTGTGGACTTGTTGGGCCGAAGGGCCTGTTTCCACACTGTAATCTAATCTAAATCTAAATCTAATCTACCTTGACTTGAAACAATATCACAGTTCCTCGGTCGGAATCTTGAAACTCCCTCCCAAGCAGCTCAGTGGCTGTACCTAACCAACATGGAAGGCAGCTCACCATCACTTTCTCCGGGGCAGTTACTGATGGGAAATAAATGCTGGCCTAGCCAGTAATGTCCACATCCTGTGAACTAAACTATCAAAAAGAAAGAACGATGACCACAATTTAGTGCTGAAGAAGGGTCTTGTATTGCTGGAAGTATAATAACTTAGGTTGTAGTTAATCCCTATGTGCTTATTCTGGTCATTTAAATGAATGTTAAGACTTGAGAGCTATATTGAAAAAGCTCTCACATATGGCCACCAATTCTGCCTCAATCTATGCTATCAGAACTTGAAGGAATGCACATTTACCCCTTTAATTTTTGAGGCTTTGCAAAGTTGTGTTAAGATACTTAATAACCATGAGCACAGTTTCTCCTAGAAATGATATTGGGTTGACATTCTGCTCTTGAATTCACTAACCCATAATTTTCCTTCCATTGAAGGAAATGGGCTTAAAATCTAGGCCTGGTATGTAATTAGAGTTAAAGCTAGTCTACTGAGGACAGGAGTGGTATGGGTGGGAGAGACTTTGAAAAGAAATGGGAAGGCAATGGCCTAGTGGTTTATATCTGGCCTGTTAATCCAGAGACTCAGGTAATGTTCTGGGGACCAGGGTTCAAATTCCACCATAGCAGATGGTGGAATTTGAATTCAATGAAAATCTGAAATTAAGCCATTGCCGATTTAAAGGAAAAACCCATCTGGTTCACTAATGGTCTTCGGGGAAAGAAAATTCCATCCTTACCCGGCCTCGTCTACATGTGACTCCAATCCCAGAGCAATGTGGTTGACACTTAAGTGCCCTCTGGGCAATTAGGGGTAGGCTGTAACTGCTGGCCTAGCCAGCGATGCCCTCATTCTACGAATGATTTTTTATAAATGTAAACTCCAAACTATCAGCTGTGCAGGCCATCAGGAATGTTAGCTGAGAGAGATTTCTGCATTTTTTTGCACCCTTCTCTAGATATTGAAGTTTTAAAGTTGGTCTTCATAAAATTCTAAAATGTTTTAAAGCATTGCTTTGGGGAAAGTAGCAATTGCCTGACTTCAATTCAGCAAAAAAAGTGTTCTAAATGCATCAAGTGCATTTATTTGTGAAGAAAATAATTTCATACTGTGGAATTGAAGCATAATTATCATATACACCTGGATAAAGGATGGTAATGTAGCTTCAGAGACCGTTAATATAGCTTGGCTCAGTAATTTCTTCAACAAATTTGAATTCAAAGCTAATATGAACTAGCTTGAGGCAAAACATGAAACTTCTTTTTGACTAATTTATTTTTCATTAAAAACAGATCTCTGGAGATGCAATTGCTTCCCTTTGGAAAGGTAGCAAGTAACATATTATCATCCCCAAGCTTCACTCTACAGGCACATGATAAACTTCCAAATAATTTCAATTAACCTGATTTCTTGATTTACAGATCATGATTTATAACAGCAACCAAAGACACCCAGCTTTTAAACTAAAAAGTACTTGGAGCAGCATCCAAAGAAAGACGCTGTTTTATCCAAAACAAGATGTTTTAAGAAGTTTACTGTCATATTTGATGGTTAAGAAATATTCTACTTTAGAACATCTCTTGTATAAAGTCTGCCAATTAAGGTTTACTGTTGAGAAGAATAGACATATTTGAGTGACAGCAGAAGGGGACAAAGTTCTTCCTTCATGACAAGGTGATGACAGGCAGGTTTTCAAATTAAGAATGGGTTTAAATGATCTACGTTTAATTTTATTATTTTGACTGCAATTTCTCAACAGTAACCAAGAATTTGCATCAACCTAACATTTCTGCTGTTGTATTCTTGCACTTACAGCAGGGCAGAAGTTGAACACCCCATAGGAATTAGGTAGATTGGCACTGGGCAATGAGTGAAGGAAGGAATTTAATTTGTAAGAAGATTTTTTTTGAAATCAGCAAGGAAGTTCCAGTGGCTGGTGACTGGAAATCTATGGTGGAGCAATGGAAATAGGCTACAACTAGACTGACTAGTGTGAGAAGAATGAAGGTTACAATGTTACAAGGTTACAAGATTGAAGTAGCCACAGATGTCAGTTTGGTGAAATTTGTATACCATTAAGGTTTTGAATTTGAATTATAAAGGGGTCAGAGAGCCCTCAGTCTGATGAGAATAAGGATGAAGTAACTAAATTTAAAAGAAACTGGAGAGCAAGGGGGCTAACTTATTACATCCAGAATTTTTTTTTCAAGATGTTTTTAAAATACAGTTCACTTTTTTAAAGGGAAATGGATAGTGTGGTAGGATAACATTCTTCAATGTGAGTCTGACATAAGGGACAAAAAAGGAAAACTAATGAATTTCAGAAATCTGAATCAAAAACTCTAAATAGAAATGGAGGTGTTTTTATCTGCATTTTGAAAATAAAATAAATCAAGACTTGAGAAGTAATATTTGAGGTATCACCTTTTACCAGAGGGATTGAAATAAATCTATTGAATAAGTTGATGTTAGTACAGAGGAATTGCAAAACTGCATTGTCAGGGATTTGGAATAGCGTGAGTTTATTAGGAAGAAATCATCATGATTTTGTAAACGATACATCTTAGTTAACAAATGGGTATTCAACAAATTATTTGATGAAGTTTCTATCACTTTGTGCCACCAAATAGATGAAATTATAATAGTTTGTGAAATATCTTTGTCCCTTAAATAGTTCCCTTTAAGATCACACGGTCTACTGAATCGACAATTGATGGATGTCTTATGCATGGAATTTCAGAATGACTTTGATAAGAATCTGCACAAAAGATTATTTTTTAATAAAGGTGAACAGAATTGGAGATGAAGATTGTAGAAAATAACTACGATGTAAAAGAACTTTCTTAGAAAATGAACAGTGAAAATGTCATTCCCCTGCTGGCTTCCCTAATTGATGTATGTCATATATAGAGGTCCTGAATTTGCTAATATAGAGTATAACCAACTTTGATTATACTAAGCTGGGAGATGTAATGAATAGTGAATTAAAGAACAAAAGAATTATAGAAGGCAGTAGTTTATGTACGTGAGACAAATTATGGTGTTCACAGCATTGAAATGAGACAGGACATATTGGAAACCAGAATGTAGTCTTTGTTGTATTAGAATTTTATTTCAAGATTGTAATGTAGAAAGTGTTCAAATACAATACAGTACTATTACTGGCGCTTGGCAATGTTGCAGTCATGAATGCTTGCTTCATCCTCTGGGCACCTATTGTCACCACCCCTCTCAGTGTGAGGAGTGATCTTGTACTCAGCTGAATGCCTTTTCCGATACCATACTGCGATCAAGAACTTGGAATAAGGAAAATCCCACTATGCTACCACAGCATGACACATTGTATCAGAAGATTGCCAATTTGACAACTGGGAAAGCTTGTCAGAATTTTCCTTTCATTAACTTGAATGTAAAAAGTTAGAAGAGCCATTTGATCATCTCTGTTAAACTTCCCTTTCTGTGCTCCACTGAGGCAATAAATACAAAAATCTCTTCAATCTAAGCAAAATCATCTTCCCACACAAACATTTCATTTGAGTTGATTCTTTATGATTGCATTTTCTCTCTCCTTACTTGATTTCTGTTGGCTGCACATCATCTGTGGCTGAGGAAGACAAACTGGATCAACATTACCATCAGCCAATTTCTGAAGTCTACACAATGCTGATGAGGTTCTCATGTGTGGCTCCTCATCACACTTTAAACCTACTATGTTACTCCTGAGATCAGGAACTTAGTCTTTGGTGTATTGCAAACACAAACACACACTTACTATTCCCTATCACTGCATCTTGGTACTCTCAGGCTTGGTATTTGGAAATGTTACTTTTGAATCCCAATACTGAAATTTTGGTCCAAGACAAATACAAAGTGCACCAGTGATGGTTGCTGAGCTAAACCTGCCTTTGCAAATTGTGGAAGGCAAATCTTTACATTAACAACAGTACAATTTTGCTATCAAGCTTTGAGACTAATAATACACGCAATCATTGGTTATTGATTATCAAATGCCACAGTAATTTCAGATGGAAGCAGATGCAGGCTAAATGTGGAAACCAAGAGGTTGCTGCACAAGGTGCACTGCTATTATATTAACTATGTAAAAATGGCAACTCACTTGTGTGCCTCACTACTGAACTTAATTGAGGAACACAACATTCCCACGATTAGAATGTATATACAGGCGATATAATAGAGAAGTGGTGTTGATGTTTAAAGTTTGCCATGAACAAGTAAATTGGGGGAGCAGGCTCAATGTGCTGTGTCTCTTCTGCTCATTTTTTTATGTTCTGTGAAGACCAAGCCTCCTTAGTTTTCTATATTTTTGATTGTCGACTGAAATGCAGGAAAGAACTGTTTTAAAAACTAAGGATTATAGAAGGGACTGTTGAACTTATTTTAAAAGCACACTAGGAGTATTTATTTCGGATTATGTTTGCACTATTGTTTATTCAACAAATTGAAACAGTTTAATTGCAGGCAAACTTGAGCCACAGACTGTGTACAAAATGAAATTTGACTGGCAACAAGTAGCTGATTGGTCTGCGAGGTGATGACCTGTTGTTGATGACAAAGGCCTTCTGCATGCCAAAACGTGTGATTGGTTGCCAAGATGCTGAAGAGTATGTGGGTATGAACAAGATAGCTAATAGCCTTCAGACCTCAGAAACGCAAGATGCTGCCTTGGACTCTGCAGTAAATAATACCTAAAGCCTGAAGAAAGTCAGTTTATTTTCCCTCACCAGTTACTAAAAGCTAATGCTTCTAACCAATATGTTCAAGATGTTATGTCTTATGAATCTGAAACTCTGTGTTTCCTGCAAGCAAGTGAACATATTGGAAAAGAGAGAGATCGAGGACAGCAAACCAAAGGGAGCATCTCAGTTAATTTTGTGGATGACGACCATTGAACTGCCTTCCCAGTTGTTTATTTTCCCTCCATTTACAACAATGCTTATTTTTGGTGTTTGTCAGTATCTGTCTGCATGTGAGTATTGGGAGAGTTTTAGGAGGCTAGAGCTTTAAATAATAGTGCGTTAGACCAACAATTGATTATTTGTTTGGCTGTAGATAGAATCTATTTGTTTGGAATAACTAGGATTCCTTGTTAATTATAAATCTTGGTCCATGCATTTTTTTTCAAGCCGAGTCTAATAGACAGATAAGTTGTGGAAATTTGTGAACTTTTATGTAAGAAGCGGAGCTTGATTTCAAGCATACAATCCTAGTGTTGCATGACACATCTTACATGAAGTAAGTACAGCACAGAAATGTAAGTCAAGTAGTTCAGGTCTAAGTACCCTTCTAATAACTTGGTGCATTAATCAGTGCGCCTCTAACACACTGATAGTGAGTAATAAATACTATAAATGTGGAGTTTCATTCTTATGTGGTCATTGTAGATGGCAGTCTAAATAGGATCAATTTTACTTTTCCTTTCTGAATCAATTTTTAAATTCCTTTTGTCGTTTCCTTTCTGCAGCTGATTTTATAATGAATTCACTTTCTCCCATTTTCATTTCCCTTTTTGAACCTTCTGCAGATTAATGTTACAATGCTTCAGTCCAACTGGTCTAGAGTATTTGCATTTTATTCCATGTTCACTTACATCTCTGATGCCCTGTCAACAGTGCCATGCCATTTCCATTGCCCCCTTCCAATAACTTGCTGACCATTGTATTAATTGACATTGAACAAATAAAAGCAAACTGAACAGAAAGAAACAAAGAATTTGGTAGCTGAAAATCAGAAAGAATAACAGAAATTGCTCGGAAAACTCAGCAGGCCTGGAATCCATTTGTGCAGAGAAAGCAGGGTTAACAGATTCTCTACAGTATGGAAACAGGCCCTTTGGCCCAACAAGTCCATACCGACCCTCCGAAGAGTAACCCACCCAGACCCATTTCCCTCTGACTCATTCACCTAACAATATGGGCAATTTAGCATGGCCAATTCACCTGACCTGCACATCTTTGGACTGTGGGAGGAAACCGGAGCACTCGGAGGAAAGCCATGCAGACACTGGGAGAATGTGCAAAGTCCATACAGACAGCCGTCCGTGGCTGGAATCAAACCTGGGACCCTGGTGCTGTGAGGCAGCAGTGCTAACCAGCGATCCACCGCGCCACCTACAATGTTTTGGGTCCATTAAGACTTCTTCTGAACAGAAATGTTTGCTCACCTGCTGAGGTTTCCCAGCAATTTCTGTTTTTTGTAAAAAGAAACCGAACGGTGGGAGCTACGCATGACCCTGTCATGGCTAACTTGGGTCCAAAGTTATCATGTCAGCTCAAAAGGCAGATGATTTTCTCTAAAGATTGGCACTCAGAATACTTCTAAGAAACAACTAGAATTTACTTAAAAAACTAGGCTTTCCATTCAATAAATGGTTGTGGTGTCTGAATTTATATTAGTCAAGTTATGTTGCTGCTTTCTGTTGTAATTTTCTTGTTTTGAAGTTCAATCTGCATTGCATAATATTTATTTTTTCACACATTTATCCTTAATTGAAGATGAGGGAATGCCCAACATGGTATATGTGCAGAAATATCTTTTGACTTGGTGCATAATCTGTATTATGTGCAAGGCATTCATGGTCAATAAAGTGTTGAGCCTAGTTAATTTCAATCTGGCAAGAAAGGCTTGTAACAGCAAATTTATGGATGATACATCCATTTTGGAATGTCCTACTTAAGGGAAGAACTAGTGTTCGATCAAATTTACAAGTCCATTGGGGATATTTAAAACAATTCACTGAAAAATTGGGAGGACCTTGAATTAGCCACATGAACCCATGTATTCAGTTGTCTGATTTGTGGAAATCAAAACTCAACACTTCAAAATGCTAAACTGTGTAATTTTATCCCTTTATTTAATGCAAGAATGTTGACAATATCACAGGGAGGGTGTGGGGATCTGTGCTCTTTATGCAGAATCCAGTGGTAAAATGGTCATAATTATTGTAGTTATATTTGCAGTTTATGTTTGCACGCTATTCTTTGTTCATGTGTGCACTTCAAAATCCATTTATGTAAATGCTGAAATTTGCTTCTTAATTTACATGAATGGTTTAGCTATATTTTGAAATATTCTGATAATATTCTGAAATATTGTTATAAATGTATGTCCTCTAATTTGACTTTACTCAGTGGATTTCCTCTTCTAGCAGTAATATCTTGTGGTTTTGTTAGCTAATGAAATGTATTTAAATCCCGTAGTAAACTCTGAATCGCATTGAGACCATCAAACTACGTTCTACATGGAGTTTATTTTTGATTAATTTTGCCCACATGAAACATTTGTGTATTTTTTTTACCGGTACTTATATCTCAAGCTAGAGGTCAAAGTTAGTTAATCTGGCTGCTAAAATGTGCCTCAGATCAAACTCCAAAGTGTTCCTTATATATCGCATAAATACATTTTCTCATCCCCTGTACACACGAAGACATTCTGAGTGAGTGTGTGCTGAATCAAAGACAAACAGTGAACTTATGTTTGTTTAATATCCTGAGGATGGGTTTCACAGCTACTGAATTATTCTTGGTCTCGTCACTGTTGTAATATGTGCTCTCACAGTTGCCTATTTGGGCCAAAGTTAACATTGTATAAAGTCAACAGGCAGCTGATTTTGTCTGAAAATTGACACTTAGAATGCCCTTAAGAAACATCTAGATTTTACTTACTTAGTGCAGATATACGCCATATCTTTGTTTTCCTGTTTGTGGTGCTGGTTGTTGTATGGTGCTGCGAAACTACTATCAGCTTCTGATTACGGTAGTTTACTGTCACCATCTTGTTTCCTTGCCTGGGTTTAACAACCTACTTGGTTTACAGTGGCTTAGGAAAACCACTGGTGAGCATTTATTGCATGATAGCAGACATTTTGCATTAAAAAGGTAGAAATACGAAGACTTTTGCGAGGCATGTGGCTATAGGTCTTCAGCCAACAAAATCCTAGTGTGTTTTGTCTTTCCCAACCCAAATCCTTGCGACATTTTCATGTTGAGTAGAACACAATGCAGTCTTCAGCACTGACATTTTCAGAAGTTTTACCTTGTACAACATATCACCCCAACGTTTGTTCCCAAATTTACCAATTATACAATTATGTGTATAGTTACCATAACCCTATTTCTCTGTCCCTAACTTCCCAAACTTCAGTGGGCTAAATGTTTGAAGTTCTTATTGTACATGTTGTCTTAACTCTTAGTATTTAGCTAGGAATTTGACTTGTGCACTGTTTATCTTGATTCTCATCTAGACCTACATAGGCTGTAACATCTCTCTACACTAGTGGGGGGAGCTTTTATCTTTTGGATACCCTCGGCAGAGAATGTTGTTTCCAATAAAAACAGGTGGTTGGTTCTTTAAATTGTCCAAATGACCCTTAATCTGAATTTATTTTACGGATAAACTCTTCCCTGCTGAATTAGATAGTTGCTCCATAACAACATCTGGAGGTACCTTGTTCACGGGAGAGGTCTGCGTTGTGAAATCTGGTAGTTTCATTTTTTGCAGTATCCTGGGTTTCTGGACTGGTAAGTGTTCTTTCTTGAAGATTAAAAAGATATTTTTATTCAGCCTGTTCAGAAATGTTATGACACACGTCTAGAGCAAATGGACTTCACCTGGCTCAGAGATGGGGACACTACCATTGTATCATAAGAATCTATTATTAGTTAACCTGTTCATATATGTGAAGATACACCTCAGAAGCAAGTTGGGACATGATTCTGGGTCGTTTGGCTCAGAGGTGCAGACACTACATTGCGTTACAAGAGCCTTTCAAGTTTCTCACGATAGACTCTGGATGTCCATTCTCCTGACGACTGCAGTAGATCAAGAGATATCTCACCACCACCTTCTCCAAGGAATTTAGGGATGGACAACTTAATGTTGACTGAAGCCCATGAATAAATAATAAGAAACACATGAGTAAGTCAACTATGATTGCGAAATGTCCTCGGCCAATTGAGAGGATTTTGGTCTGGCCATTTGTCTATACAACACTGGCAAATGTTAACACATTCTTTCACACTCTTTTTCAACAAAAGTCTATCAGATTTGGTTGAGTCTGTTTGGCTGTTTGGCCACTAGTTTATCTCGGCCATATGAAACATGTTTCTTATGGCATCATTGCAAAACTCATTAGATGGTTTCTGCTTTTTTGGGTTCTGCCATATGTCCAGGAAACCCAAACAAATGTTCTATGTGTTGCCCCTTGACAGGTTGTTCCACAAGTATTTGCTCCTGGATCAGTTGTTCTCTGACTGGTTAGTCTTTGGAAGGACTTGGCATAACTTGACCTGTTCACTGAATGTTGTACCTCTTCTGCCCCCTCAACAAGTGTGAAGTCAACACATAGATGCATGCTTGAATGGGGTTTATTTGATTGGGAATTACATTTTCAGTCTCTGCTGACTTATACCCTTTGTGTTGCAGTGTTGCTCGTAGTATGCAGTTAAGCTTGAGAACTGCTGTACCTGGATCATGTAATTTCTTTCCTCCAGAGTTGTGTAATAACATCCCTGAAAGGGTTGATTAGAAAACTAGGTTAATTTTTTTTAAAAAGCTGTAACTTTTTCTTCACCCATGATATTTGATCTGATAAGACAGTGACACTTACCCTATATCTGGTTTAAATATAGTAAAACATTTCCTTTGACATAAACAGGTTCTGTCAAACATGAGTTGGTTGGATCACCAGTTTCATCTATCATAGAATCCCTAAAGTGTGGAAGCAAGCTGTTTGGCCCATTGAGCCCACACCAATCCTCCCAAGTGCATCCCCTTACCCTATCCCTGTAACTCTGCATTTTCCCATGACCAATCCTCCTAGCCTGCACATCTTAGGACTGTGGGAGGAAATCCACACAGACACAGGGAGAATGTGCAACCTCCACACAGACAGTTGTGCAGGACTGGAATCGAACCTGGGTCCCTGGTGCTATGAGGCAGCAGTGCTAACCACTGATTCACTGTGCCATCCAGGCCTCTATGAAGTCATTATGCTTTTCCCTCTTGTTGTTTCCCTTACCATCTGCCATAGACTGAGTCTAGCAGCTATATACTTTAGGGCTTGACCAGCTTGTTTGCTCGTACTGCTGCTGAGCCAGTACTTGGTGGTGGACATTGAAATCGCCACCCAGGGTACATTTTGTGTCCTTGCCACCCTCAGTGCATAGTCCAAGTATTGTTCAACATAGAATAGTCAGTCAAGGGACAACAGTACATGGTAATCAGCAGGAGATTTCTTTGCTCATGTTTAACCTGAAGCCATGCGATTTCAAGGGATCCACTGTCAATGATGAGTACTCCCAGGGTAGCTCCCTCCCAACTGTATACTAATGTACTGCCATCTCTGCTGGTTCTGTCCTGCCAGTGGGACAGGACATATCCAGGGATGGTAATGGAAGGGTCTGGGCCATTGTCTACAAGGTATGAACTATGAAAGCAACCAGCCCAACACACACACAAGAATTTGCATCAAGACACTATTCAAAAGGGCCACAACACACTGCAGCACACCAGAACTGCAAAAAGAGGAAGAAGAACACCTCCACAATGTATTCGCCAAAAATGGATACCCCCACAATTTCATCAACAGATACCTAAGGGAAAGACAACGGAATGAGGACATGCCACAACCCAAAGGACTAGCCACGTTACCATACATCAAGAACATTTCTGAACTGACAGCCAGACTACTACAACCACTAGGACTCATAACAGCACACAAACCAACAGCCACTCTCAGACAACAACTCACCAGGACAAAGGACCCGATACCCAGCATGAGCAAAACCAACGTAGTGTACAAAATCCCATGCAAGGACTGCACAAAACACTACATAGGATAAACAGGAAGACAGCTAACGATCCATGTCCATGAACACCAACTAGCCACAAAACGACACGACCAGCTATCCTTAGTAGCCACACACTCAGATGACAAGCAACATGAGTTCGACTGGGACAACACTACTATTATAGGAAAGCCAAACAGAGAACAGCCAGGGAATTCCTAGAGGCATGGCACTCATCCACAGGTTCTATCAACAAATACATCGCCCTGGACCCAATATACCGGCCACTGCAGTGGACAGCTGGAACTGACAACCGGAAGCGGCAGAGACAAATCACGATAAATGCCAGACGAAACATCACAGAAGCGCTTCACATGAAGCTCCCAAGCACTGAGGATGTCACCTAGACAGGGGACGAAACATCTGCAACACAAATTCCCAGCTCGGCGAACAGAACCACAACAACAAAGTATGATTTTGTGAGTATGATTGTGTCAGGCTGTGGCTTGACTGTCCTGTGAGACAGCTCTCCCAAGTTTGTCAGTAGCTCCCAGATATTAGCTGAAGCACTTTGCAGAGTCAACAAGGCTGTTTCTGCTGTTGTTTTGACCACACCTAAGTCAATACCAGATGATCCATCTGATTTTATTTCTTTGATAGTCTTCATAGTCACTGATATGACTGAATGGGTTCCAAGGGCAGTTGAGAGTCAACCACATTGCTGTGGATCTGGAATGATAGGCTAACACTAGGTCATTGCTTCCTCTCAGAATATCTCTGCATTCTTCCTGCTTCTTGCTTCCAGCATTATTTTGAATCAATTTCTCCAAAGCCAAATCTTCATTGAGCGCCAATAAATCTGACAAAGAATCATCAGTAATTCCAACAACAATTCTGTTCCTTACAAATCCTGATTTCAATACTTTATAGCCACACATTTCCATTAATCTGTAGAGGTAATTAAAAAATTATCTGTGAATTCCTATGCTATAATTTGCACTTAAGAATTTTATTTGTTCTCTGAAGAAAGTATTTGAAAAGTCTCATGGAATTTTATCAAAGCCATCTTTATTTTTTATGCTTTCGTGAACTTCTTCATCA
Source organism: Chiloscyllium plagiosum (assembly GCF_004010195.1). Classification (NCBI taxonomy): domain Eukaryota; kingdom Metazoa; phylum Chordata; class Chondrichthyes; order Orectolobiformes; family Hemiscylliidae; genus Chiloscyllium; species Chiloscyllium plagiosum. The sequence goes on from NC_057737.1 coordinate 29,717,458, forward strand.
TTGGCTGCAGCTTCTATTCAGTACAGTGGTGCATTTCCTCATTCTTCTTGTTACTTAGCATATGACTTGGAAGTAATTCTGGATCTTAAGAAAACTGTTCTCCAAGATGTCCAATCCTGTACATTTTTGGCCCATCTATGAAGTTAAATCTGCCAGACAGTATTGTTTCCCCTCCCATTTTATCTCAGTTTGTTTATTATTCTCCTTGATTTAAGGTTTTTTTTAATTCTGTAGTGTTTTGATGGTACTTTTATTCCAGGCTTTAAAGGTTTTGAATCGAGCACAATGATCATATTAGTTTATTCTCTATTCGAAGCAGATTCTGAGTCCAGGTAATGCAGCAATTTGCATCTCCCTGCTATTTACCGGCGATTTTCCTGCTGGATTCCTGTATGCTCTGTGCAAAATTGAGGATTACCATTGTTTTGTCAGCAAGATGGAACATTTCCCACCTTTCATAGTCTTATCTAAAATGCCAGTCCTTTTCCAATACATTTCCGAAGTAAAGGGTGTTGTTTTTGATCATTTCTTCCTCTCTGAACTGCAGGTCACATTACAGATCTCCCACTCTTATTTCAGCTTCACCAATCTCTTCCTATTACTTCTTTTAGAATTTGTCTGCTTCAGCTTTTCAGTTGACACTTTGTTGCCTTAGTTGTGTCTTTGCAACATTTACCAGTATGTGACCTCTGTTTAAACCACTTCTAAAGCCTTTGAATTTCCTGCTGCAGTTGTCTCAAGGGGCCACTCCTCATAAGATAGTCCTTCCCACCTGGGATCAGCTGAGTCAATCTTCTCTGGATTGCCTCTAACACCAATATACTTGTCCTTTAATATGAGGCCCAAAACTGTTTAGATTATTCTAGCTGTCATCTGGCTAATGGCTGACTTAGTTTTAGTAAGTACTTCCTTTTTATTTGTATACAGGTGGTTCATCTATAATGTGATAATGTGTTCTTGTGCAACTACATGTTATAGAAACAGCGCTTAAAGTGCTGGTGATGTAATCGCGTGACAGTCAACACACGTTTTAAAAGTCAGCCTTTTAGAAAAAGTGTCCTAATTTGTCAATCATGTTACAGTCAACTCATTAATGAAACATGCATTATAGCAGAACGATCTGTACTCAATTTCCCTTTATTTCAAAGGCCAGTATCCACTCAGAGCTGAAGGTACTCCTTTTTAACTTTTAGCTTCTTGGGCCTTTCTGCACCTTCAAGTTTATCCCCTTGCCCATTGGTGATTTTTCACTTTACCCTGTGAGCTCTGATGTCTGTTTGCCCAAGCTGAATCTCTAATCAGGACTGGTGTTATAGATCCTTGCTTCACAATGGAATGTAACTGCCAGGTGAGACTAGCCTCTGGCTAACACTTGCTTAAGTCTTTCTTTTACGAGGTCTGAAATAAAGGCTTTACCTTTTTTAGAAGAATGAGGGGGCATCTTAGAGAAACTTATAAAATTGTAAAGGGAGTAGATAAGATAGAAGTAGAGAGGATGTTTCCACGGGCGGGTGAAACTAGGGCAAGAGGGCATAGCCTCAAAATTAGGGGAAGCAAATTTAGGACTGAATTGAGAAGGAACTTCTTCACCTAGAGGGTTGTGAATCTGTGGAATTCCCTGCTCAGTGAAGTAGTTGAGGCTTCCTCAGTAAATGTTTTCAAAGCTAAGATTGATAACGATGTGAACAGTAAACGAATTAAGGGTGATACTGAGAGGGCGGGTAAGTGGAGCTGAGGCCACAAAAAGATCAGCCATGATTCTGTTGAATAGTGGAGCAGGCTCGAACTGCCAGATGGCCTACTCCTGCTGCTGGTTCTTATGTTCTTATGTTTTTTTTAATGTATATATTTATTGAAAAAAACATTTTTTCACTCTTACAAAAGGCACCAAAAAGTTATAAAAGTACGGAAGCACAGAAGAGTAGAAATAATATCATACTATATTATATTACAGTAACATTGACAATAAACTGCCTATTATTCTTCAAGATAGTCGTCTCATATTTGCTGAACTTAAACTAAATTAGCACAAACTCAAATTAAATAAAATAACATTAAATTAAATTACAATCCACTAAAATTAGATTACACTACATTGTACTATATTACATTACTCTACTCGCCATACCTCCATCAATTCTCCCGTCCACGAAGGCAACAGTAATTACACCTGTATTTACTAGGCCTCCTTTCCCAGGGTCCTTGGACCACCATAGATGGCCCTCATGGCAATATCAAGGCACTAATCAGTACAACCAATAGACCTATATCTATGTAATTTAGAAAAGGCTGCCGTGTCTTATAAAATTGCTCCGTTCCGTGGTGCCCCATACTTGTCAGGTAATCTTGAGGGACGTGCTCCATCACAAGTCTGTGCCACTCTGCAAGACCTGGAGGCTTTTCTGATATTCAGTTCAGTAGGATGGTCTTTCTCGCACAGTGCATAAGAATGTTGAATAACCGAGGGAAGATTCGGTAGTCACAAAAAGAGGGACATCAGATCCTCCCTAACTTCCATTCCCAGGATCCTCTCCAGCTCATTCACTACGCCCCCCCCCCACCCCACCCCCACCCCACCTCCCCCAGTATCTGCCAATCTTGTAACAGGACCAAAAGCAATGTGTAAGGAAGCTAACACTGTGTTTTACATTTGGGACATTTCGGGAAAGATTCTTTCTTGAACGTTGCTAACTTCTCTGGTGCCATATGGGCCTTGTGGAGGATTTTCAATTGCATCGCTTGTGTCTTATTGCATAGTGAAATTTTCTTTACGCTCCTCCATGTATGCTTCTACGTTTCCGATGAGATTTCTTCTCCCAACTCCTGATTCCAAATCTCATGGTGTCTCTCCATATCCCCCAAGGCATTTCCTCTCTGCAGATGGCATATGGTACTAACTGAGAGCGTGGAGCACTCGGAGCACTCTTCATTCTATATCTGACTTGTACGACTGGTTCAAGAGCATGGTCTCCTTCTGTATGACATCCCTAACCTGGAAATATCAGAATTAGGGATTCCATAGTTCCATCCTAATTGGCTAAAAGACATCAAGACCTCTCCCTCAAATAGATCTCCCAGACAGGAGATTCCTTTACCCTCCCATCCTGTGAAGCCAGAGTCCATTGACCCCTGTTTAAATGCAGGGGCTCCCACTAACTGGGTGAATGGAAAAGTCTTAAGTAAATTGCCCTCACCCTGCCACATTATCTTCCATGCTTTCACCATATTTATGATAATCGGACTTTCACAGTGCTCAATTACCGATCTCATCTGATCCATGAACAGCACGTTTATGAGGGGACATCTTGCCTGTAAGGCCTCTACATCCAGCCAAATCAACTTCGAGTCATTGCGCACCCATTTGCCTACATATGACAAGGGTTGCTTATTTTTGTGTCTCTTCAGATCTGGGAGGTCCACTCCCCTCATATCCTGCGGAAATTTAATTAAGAGGCACCTACGGCACCAAATAAAAGATCGAAGCCACCCTGCAAACCTCCTCAGCACCTGTTTAGGTAATAACAATGGGAGCATCCTCAAAGGATACAGCAACTGTGGGAGAAAATTCATTTTAATCAAGGCCATGTGACCCCACCATGATATGGGTAGTCACTCCCATCGCTGCAAGTCCTGCTTTATCCTCTCAAATAGCTGCACAAAGTTAGCTCCGTACAGTTGTTGGAACTGAGCGGTAATAAAAATTTCCAGATCGAGAAATCCTTTCTGTGACCATCTAAAAGGAAACTCCATTCAGTCCTGCAGCTCGGTACCACCAATCCCCCCACAGGTGTGACTTCCGATTTTGTAAAATTTATCCTCCATCCTGAAAAGCTGCAGAATAATTTAACCTTTTGTATTAGCCAGGGTTTGGACTTTTCGGGGTTCGCTAAAAACAGAAGGACATCGTCCGCATAGAGAGTGATTTTGTGTTCCCCAACTCCCACCTTCAGTACCATTATTTTAGGGTCCTTTTGGATAGTCGCTGACAGTGGTTCAAGTACTAATGTGAACAGTAGCGGCGACAGGGGACATCTCTGTCAGCTGCCCCTCCCCACACCAAAATTGCTCAATTTAACTCCATTTGTGATAACCGCTATCTTGGGGTCTCTATATAACACCGCCACCCACCTGGTGAAGGCCCCTCCGAGACCAAAACGATCTCGGACAGCAAAGACATACAACCATTTCACCCGACGAAAAGCCTTTTCTGCATCCAAGGTGACCACCAATCCCGGAGTCGTTCTCTGCTGACATATTTGCACTATATTTAACACCCATCTGATATTGTTGGAGGAGCTGCAGTCCTTAATAAAACCCATCTGGTCCTCTTTTATTATAATGGGCAGCATCTTCTCCAAACTCAGAGCCAACACCTTTGATAGAATTTTAAAATCCACATTCAACAACAAGATGGATCTATACGATGCACAATCTTCGGGGTCTTTCCCTTTCTTTAAAATAGGGGAAAAAATAGCCTCCCCAAGAGAGGGGGGAAGATAGTCCTGGCTTTCCGAAAGACTATCCATCCCCAGCAGTGGTTCAGCTAACGTGTATGAACTCCTTGTAAAATGTGGGAATTCGTCTGGACCAGGTGTCTTGCCACCTTGGAGCTGCCTTACCACCTCCTGCACCTTCTATACTGTCAGAGGTGCATTTAAAAGTGAGGCCTGATCTGCATTTATATGGGGGAGATCCAAGTTTTCAAAGAAAGATTCCATTCTCGCTTCCCCATCCCCATAGCCCTTCCGATCGGTATAACTCTGCATAGAACTCCCAGAATCTGGCATTGATCTTCCTCAGTTCATGAGAGACATTGCCAGTTCTCTCCCTGATAGACACAATGGACTGTGGAGCAGTTTACTTCCTAGCCAGGTAAGCCAGGTATCTACTATTCTCATTTTCAAACAGACCCCTCAATCACCACTTGTTTGAGGGCTGAGTCCAGAGCAGCCTGGAGAGCCATGACTGTTGCAATTTGACCACATTCTGGATTAGTGGTGCTGGAAAAGCACAGCAGTTCAGGCAGCATCCGAGGAGCAGTAAAATCGACGTTTCGGGCAAAAGCCCTTAATCAGGAATACTGTATTCCTGATGATGGGCTTTTGCCCAAAACGTCAATTTTAATGCTCCTCGGATGCTGCCTGAACTGCTGTGCTTTTTCAGCACCACTAATCCAGAATCTGGTTTCCAGCATCTGCAGTCAATGTTTTTACCAGCAATTTGACCACAGATGGTCTGGTATAATATGCCGATTCAGCTGCCTTCAACCAGGCCTCAAGCATCTGCTGCTGCTTTCCTCTGTCTCTTTCTTGTTGCCGAATATAAAATAATCATATCCCTTAAGAATGCTTTGGTGGTCCGCACTGATTGATTCCTGGCCATACTCGCCTGATGTCCCTAAAAGCCCTGAATTCCCTTGTGATATACTGAACAAAGTTGGCATTCCTCAACAAAAACTGATCCATGAGCCAGTGCCACATGCCTACTCCACTACCTTTGGTCTTAATATCTAACTATATTGCCACATGGTCCGAATAGTTATGTTCCCAATCCTGCAGGCTAACACCAAGTCCAAACAAACCGACGGAACAAAGAACATATCAATTCTTGTGTGGCACTTGTGCAGGTTGGAGTAAAAGTCCCTCCCATTCGAGTAGAGGCATCTCTACACATCCACTAGCCCCAGCTCCTCACACAAGTCCATTAACTGTCTAGATTGCCATGGTGTACCCGACAGTATTCTTGGCATCCTGTCTACCCTAGGGTACATGAGACAATTAAAGTCTCTTCCTGTAATCGTACGGCACACCCCAGGAGCCATTAATTTAGAAAGGATGCGCCGGGGGACAGTAAATGTACAGGATTCCATATTCTTCTCCGTATATTAGTGCTTTGAGAATGACGAACTGTCCATACCAATCCTTGATTTGATTTGTTACCTGAATTGGGAGATTCTTTCATACCAGTATAGCCACTCCTCTGCTTTTGGAGTTAAAGGAGGAAAAGAATACCCTATCCTGTCCCCTCTGCTGTAACTTCAGATGTTCCCATCAGTCAAATGTGTCTCTTACAACAGCATGATGTCAACCTTTTCCTTCCTAAGAATTGAGCACCTTTTTCCTTTTAACGGGGGAATGGCTCCCCTTTATATTCCAGGTGCACCACCTGAACAGATTGCTAACCATGACTGCACACTACAGCCCACAGTCCCCCAAGAGGAAGAAGCCCATTCAATGTGCAACGAGCAGAGAAAAAACAGACTTTATCAAATCTAAAGACTATTCCTACAAACACTACTAAAACTGAAAAAAAAACTAACCTTTACTCCTAACTTAAACAAATAAACACAAATTTCTTGAGATTATCCCACCCCCACCTTGCCCATAGGGGGCATTCACTCCCAACCTCCCAACCATCCTAACACCTTCCAGCTAAAGTCGCACCCCAAACCCAAGCAATGGAAAAAAACATTATTTACACTCCTGCAAGTTAACAATGGACACCCGCCCCCTCCCCTCCTCATCTCAGCCCCACACATCATTACACCAAAGAAGTAACCACCTCTCACCCAGCAAAACAGGGTAACTAAAAACCACCAAACAGAAAATATAAAACATACCGGATTTTCCACCTATAAAGTCCAAGACCCCAAAAGGGAAAAGAACAAAGAGAAAGAAAATAAGAGTTATATTATACCATTGTCCGCACCCTTCTTTTCCTCCTTCCTCCTCGGTGTACGTCTATCCTTTCAGCAAGTTCAAAAATTCTTTTACTTGTTCTGCCGAGTCAAAGTAGTAGACTGTTCCCCCATAATTGAAACGTAGCACTGCTGAGTTACCTCAGAGAGTATTGAATGTTTAAATCTCTTAATTATCAAAGACCTTCCTTTTCTTAATAATGGCCCCAGAAAAGTCATGAGCAAACATGATTTTTGAACCTTTATAAATCAAAGCCTGTGGATCTCATCCCAGACTTCTGCCTGTTTCTATTATTAAATGCTTTTCCTTATAATGCTGGAGTCGCACTAGGACCAGGCAGGGACCCAGTCCACACTCACCCAGCCTGACTCAATCTCTAGGCCCAGCAACTCTAGAAGCCACCTCTTGAGGAAATCACCTTCTTCACGCTCAGGTAAGCCCAAGATACGTAGATTTTTTTCTCCGACCTTGATTTTCGAGGTTGTCTACATGTTCCTGCAGGGCCCAAACCAGGCCTTCCAAGGTTCGGACCCACCCTTCTGAGCTCTCTGTCACAGTCTCCACGGCCGTGGTTCTCTCGTCCACAGCTTCCATGTGCTTATCCAAAGTCCGGATCTCATGCTCATGCTTTGTCAGCATGACAGTAATTGGTTTCAACGCTCCCTCGATTTTTTTCACGGAACTTTGCAAACTCAGTTAGTACATTCTGTTGCTCCACTGAACTTAAGGACGCCACCATGGAAGTCGAGGTAACGGCTGTGGGTGTGCCCGACATAGTAGGGGAGTGCCCTGCCTGCTGCACTCCCGAGCTCCCTTTCCTTTAGAAATCTTCATTTCAGCTCCACATCTTCCAAATCCTAGTTTAAAGGGGCTCGAGGTGCTTTACCTACTTTATACTACAAACTTTCCTCAGGGGTGACTAATGGGTGGGGAGGCGGAGGTGGTGTGGGTGGGAGTCCACTTTTCCTGGGGTATGGCACAGAGCCCAACACAGCAAACTGTTCAGACTGCCACCATCTTGAATCTACCCCCAATTCTTATGTTCTTAAGTGTTGTTTCCCCTTCTTTGGTCATTCCACAGGTTTGTCTCCAGGATGTTTAACTGTTCAGCTCTTGGCTGTCTATACAAGTAGCCCTTATACTATAAATTTGGTGGGGGGCGGGGAGCAGGGGGGCTGGGGGGGTGTCTTGTGCAGTAGTAGTGTCCCTCCCCCTGCACTCAGAGGCCAGAGTTCACATTCCACCTGCACCAGATGTCTGTAATAACATCTCTGAGCAGGTGGATTAGAAAAATAGGCTAAATTACAAAATAAAGTTAAAGCTGTAAATTCCCAGTTACTCCTGGTAAGCTGGACACCGTTACTAAGTTTATTGGGAGGTAGTATGGTCTTCACCCCATCACAAGTCCTTATGGCGTTAGGTGGAGCTCTTTGCAGTGTCTACTATTAATCCTTTCAGAACCATTCACTTAAACAACACTGGTAAAGGTGGTGTGTTGTGGCTTCATTGGAAAGAAAATTCAGTACGCCAACAGTTAAGCCCTTGCCTACAAAGACATGACCTGAATTCCATAGCAGAGTGACAATGAGGCAGATAAGCAGTTCTGACAGATTCGGATGATGTACTGACACGCACTTCTGAGCTCATTCAAAGATAAACTGACATTGCTGTCAAATAGAGGCAATACAGAATGGAGGCCTCTGATGAACCTTCTAATATGGTAAATGTGGGCCTTAATTCTTCATTAAGTGGAAAAGGAGATCTCACTGTGTAATTTTCTTCTTGCTGTCAGTTTTAAAAATTGCAATAAACCAACATTTACAGTTGACTAGTCAGGGATTTTTTTATCCATTTTTTTTCAGCCTTTACAGACGAGGCTGCGAATTCAAAGGAAATGCTAGGTGTAGAGCTGTTGCTTTGATAATCTTTAATGACATTGAAATGTCTTGGCCTCATTATGAAGCTGTGGAGGTTTTAATTCCAGTAATTAGGCAATGTAGTCCCATGTGAAATTTCTTCTTTTAGCGCACAACAAAAGTTAGCAATAAGGAGCCAGGAAGATGTGTTCATTGGTGTCCATTTTGGCCGAATATCTTAAAGGTTAGGAATTAGAACAAATATTGGAAATTAGGTTCCAACAAAACAAAAGCATTCATCAAGACCAAATATTATTGTTCAATAGACAGTGTCAAGGATAGTTATGGAGACCAGGCTTGAAGTGCTTCTGTGAGCTTGGACATTTATGCCCCAAATCTCATTGTTGCATTGTCATATATTCTTATAATGGTCGAGTGGGATGTATGCACCCAAGGTACATCACAACACGTGACTTCCTGGTCCTCGATGTCTTCATGCTAATTGTTGTCCATTCACATTAATATTTTGGCATTTGTCTTGTGAAATGTCAAGGAATAACATCAAAATATAGTGTAGAAAGCACATCTGATTCATTAATAAAACTCTGTTATGGATTTGCTTGACTTTTGGTATCCATTATTATTAAATCATTTTAGTTTGTCACAATTTAATTTTATAAGTGGGCATACTTGTTTCTTTTTGTAGTCAACTATGGATAGTTAATTCACTACGAGAGGCCTTGAGAATAAATGAGTGGATTTCCAGTTAAACGGTAAAAAAGTAAAAATAGTATTACTAATGATATCAAGAATTGATATAATGAGACTGAACAGTTTTCAAAAAAAGGTTTACTTTTGGAATCAGTTTTATTTTGAAAGGGTAAGGTCTATTCTTTCATCAGAATAACATATCTCCTCTGTCCCTTCTTTAAGAAACAGTGATGTAGTCTAAATGCTTCCTGATTTATTTGTGCAGGGGCCGCTGGCAAGTTTGTATCTGTGCAATTTATTGCTAACCATCACTTTTACATGATAGGTTTGTAACAAATATCCGACGCATATTGTTAAATTAATCTTCCATTTAAAATTAATGGAGTTAGACTCCCCAGGTTCAATGTAATTTCATGTTCATAGGCAGGGAGTAATGTGTGCTGCATATGAATGAGGCAAGGCCAAATGCCCTAATCTCCCATCACCTTGAACTCTCTCTGGCTGGGACGCATTCTCAGCACGAGGTAATGAGATTGTGCTTTATACTCTCCTGAGGACATAAACTCAAAGACGCTTCTTGTCTTGTTTTCAGATATTTTGGACTCACATCACATTTTCGTAATTCTGCAGATAAGAGATTCCTTTATTTTTAAACGCAGACTCAAAATGGATACTGAGCCGAGGAAATAAAGTGTGCATCACTGTCTTTAAATGGGCAACATGCACATCTGCATTCATTAAAGGGTAGTCATGCTTCAGAGATCTTAAGTTTTTTTTTTAAAATGTAACTCTAGTCTTTGTTGAATGCCATATTACTGTCAGTCAGCTGATAATTGGATGACCTTCTTGTGTTGAAACAAGGTCACAAATTAGGAATCTTGATCATGGCTTGTATTTGCATTGTATTTGCAAGACAGGAGAGGAATAAAGGCTGAGAATATTTTTGATTCTCACCCAGACTCCTCAGATATATGGCATAGACAGAGGAGAAAAGTATAGTGTGGAGGCTGAGGCTCATGTTCAGTGTTTTGGGGAAAGATTAAGATGGGTTGAGGTGGGGTGCGGTGTTAGCGCAGACAGAACCCTGACAACAGGCGTACACAACTCTAACATTTTCTAGCTTTGCATTCCATATATAATCGTCCGGGCTCTGAATTTATGCAGTTGAGTGAATTATTTAATATATTTAATTGGCTCGAGGATTAGCACATTCCTACCGTTTGTAATTATTGTTTTACTCTGAGTAATCGTATTCTAGTTTATGCCACTGTATTGACGATGTTGGAAAACAAGCCGCAACATTGGCTTCACCTCCAACCCATGGTTCAAGATGCTGGGTATCGACCATACATTTGTGATAAGTATCCAAACATCCGCCAACAATTGCTGTAAATTTCAGTGCTAACTGTGCAGTCAGTGTAATAGCTGCCAAGTAGCACAATTTTTACACAAATCCTGAAAGTGTCAAATTTGATTCCCCATGAGAAATAAGTGAGGCCAGTGCTACGTATACCACAGAGAGTAAACTTACAGGGTCAAGAGATGAGGGAAGAGGTTTACATTTATATAGCACCATTCATTACCTTGTACTTTCTAACAACACATAGCCAATGAAGTACTTCTGAAATGTTTTATTTGCTGTAATGTATGTAGGCACAACAAGATCCCATGATCCATAAATCAACAATTCACTGGATCATCTGTTTTGATGCTGTTGGCGAAATGTTACCTACAGTGTATGAGGAACTTCCCTCTTATTTTGTGTGTTCTGCAATAGGATATGCCCTGTTTTAAAATGACACATCTGACAGCATTGAACTGGAGTGCCAACATACATTATGTCCTGTGAAAGCAAAGCATAGTGTTACTACCGAAAGTATGGCAAATATTGTGACTATACACAAACACTGCAATGTCTGTTGTCATTTTTATCACAATAAGTGTTTACCATACACAGAAACTGTTTGTTACAATGGAAATGATGGAAATTGTTCACGATCCCATGACTTGTGACCTAAAGAGTTGGATAAATGTGAGTTGACATAGTAATTTTGAAATTTAAGAAATCTTCTGTTGGAAGTTGTTTACCTGTTGTACATGGGTTTCTTTTTATCAAGCCAAAAGATGGCTTTTCTTTCAGTTGACATCATTAAGTACCATCAATAAGGGATGAAGAGAACCAAGCCACCTCCTTTACCATATATTGATATTCTGTAGTACTCCTGGGGCAACAGCAGAGTTTTTCTGCACATCACGACCTGTTCTGAACTTCAGTTTAATCCTTGGCACTTTATTGGTTTCCTACCGAGTACAAATATACAGAGAGATTATTTTAATCCACCCACCTATCAGGAACAGAGTGGACATACAAGTGTTAAACTAACCTTAGAGTTCTTGTGTTCCCCATCAATTCTCTTTAGTCAGACGTTAATTGTGTCCAGAAGGTCCATCATGGGTACACTCAGGATCCTATGATGCCTTAAGGACACCAGTGACACTAATATTGAACAAGACACCCACTAAAAATTTCCCATTCAGTGTAACCTGTAAAGAAGCTGAAAATGTGTTGCTGGAAAAGCGCAGGAGGTCAGGCAGCAACCAAGGAGCAGGAGAATCGACATTTCGGGCATGGGCCCTTCTTCAGGAATGAGGAAAGTGTGCCAAGCAGGCTAGGATTAAAGGTAGGGAGGAGGGACTTGGGGGAGGGGCATTGGAAATGCGATAAGTGGAAGGAGGTTAAGGTGAGGGTGATAAGGTG
>NC_057737.1:29730269-29769813 GCF_004010195.1 Chiloscyllium plagiosum
AGGGGAAGGTGCCAGGAGTGGAGGTTGGGTTGGTGGGGGGTGTGGACCTGACAAGGGAGTCACGAAGGGAGTGGTCTTTTCGGAACGCTGATAGGGGAGGGGAGGGAAATATATCCCTGGTGGTGGGGTCCGTTTGGAGGTGGCAGAAATGACGACAGATGATACAATGTATATGGAAGTTGGTGGGGTGGTAGGTGAGGACCAGTGGGATTCTGTCCTGGTGGCGATTGGAGGGGCGGGGCTCAAGGGCGGAGGAGCGGGAAGTGGAGGAGATGCAGTGGAGTGCATCGTCGACCACGTCTGGGGGGACATTGCGGTCTTTGAAGAAGGATGCCATATGGGTTGTACAGTATTGGAACTGGTCCTCCTGGGAGCAGATGCGGCGGAGACGAAGGAATTGGGAATATGGGATGACGTTTTTACAGGGGGCAGGGTGGGAGGAGGTGTAGTCTAGGTAGCTGTGGAGTCGGTTGGTTTATAGTGAATGTCCGTGTTGATTCAATCGCCCGAGATAGAAATGGAGAGGTCTAGGAAGGAGAGGGAGGAGTCTGAGACAGTCCAGGTAAGTTTGAAGTCGGGGTGGAAGGTGTTAGTAAAGTTGATGAACTGTTCAACCTCCTCGTGGGAGCACTTGGAAGCGCAGATACAGTCATCGATGTAGCGGAGGAAAAGGTGGGGGGTGGTGCCATTGTAGCTGCGGAAGATGGACTGTTCCACATATCCTACGAAGAGGCAGGCATAGCTGGGGCCCATGCGGGTGCCCATGGCTACTCCTTTGGTTTGGAGGAAGTGGGAGGATTGGAACCTCCTTCCACCTATCGCATTTCCAATGCTCCTCCCCCAAGTCTCCCCTCCCTACCTTTTATCTTAGCCTCCTTGGCACACTTTCCTCATTCCTGAAGAAGGGCTCATGCTCGAAACGTCGATTCTCCTGCTCCTTTGATGCTGCCTGACCTGCTGTGCTTTTCCAGCAACACATTTTCAGCTCTGATCTCCAGCATCTGCAGTCCTCACTTTCTCCAACCTGTAAAGAAGGCCAACTGTGATAGGTTTAACAGTATTCAGAATGCAGTCAGGAGTAATGCAAATTTTGGGACTTAGCTAACCTTGTTTTATTTTCCCCTTGCCAACTACAAAATAGCTTTGCTGCAATGCCAACCATGATACCACTGGAGAATTGCTGGGCCCCTGGTCAAGGTATAACTGACTGAAGGTAAATGTAACTGCATCGTGCGGATGGGCTCCTGCAAAGTCTCCCAGTGGAAACGATGCGAGGGTCTTGTCAAATTCACAAAAACATTAAACAATTAAAATCCACCCAAATGTTGATGTTTCAAATGTACATCTACAGTTGCCAGTTCTTGATTTTAGGTAAATCCAGAGAACGAGCTTTCATACGTGGGGAACACCAACTGAGGCCTAGAAATAAAAGAGAGTCACCACAAAATCCAAAAGGGAGCGAATAAGTTTATTTAAACAACGGTAAAAATGAAAAACTCCTTCTACTAAGAGGTTGTATTTTAAGGAAAAGCTAGGCAAGCAAATAAGATAGCCAGCAGTAGAAGATTATGCCAGTAGGATTAAATAAAATATTATGGGAGAAGACTAAGTTGAAACACAAAGGACCAGAGTTTTGGCTAGTATTCTTGTATTTGCTGTGGTATGAGGTTTGAAAGGGTTCATGTCTGAATTGTAGCAATTCTGTGATTTTTGTGGGACAATATGAGTAACTTGGCTACAGACAGACAGACTGACTTGGTGAGGGAACCAAAGAGAAAATTTAAATTCGGTTAAACAAATATTTTATGCATTGTTTGGTTCTTAGCACGACTCCATGGTTGTCTGCTGTAAGTGTCTATGACTTGAGGAGTTTCAGCTCACGGTCAGTGTGCTCAAAGCTGAACCACAGACAATGTTTACAGTTTCAGTCTCCTTACTTGAGATATAGTTGCATTAGACACAGTTCAGATTTGACATTTTCCCGGGACGAGGGTCTTAATTTAGGGAAAATGAGAGTTTGGATGTTTTGATCTGAATTGATCGGAGATTAGTAGAGTGAGAAGCAATTTTGTTGAACCATGAGATCTTGAGGGAACGCGACAGTAGATGCCGAAAGGATGGTTCTCTGTTTTTGAGTACAGTAGAACTTGGAGACATAAAGAATTAGAGGGTCTCCCTTTTAAGAATGTGATTCTGAATGATATTTCCCCTTCGTGGACTATTAATACGTGAAATATTCTTCCTGAAGAAGTAGTGAAGGCTGGGTCACTGAATTTATTCAAGTTAGATTTAGGTGTTTGACTGATAAAGGAAACAAGGGTAAAAGCAGTCAGCCAGGAAAGTAGAGTCAGGACCAGTAAGGTCAGCCACAGTCTTACTGAATGGTGGAGCGGCTCAAAGGGCTTGAATAGCCTACTCCTATTCCTCGGCCTGATGTTCCTATGACTACAAAAACGTGTTACAGATAAGAGCACTGAATTTACCTAAGCTTCAAGCACTGTTCCTCCAGTGGTGTGGTATTTTATGTTTTTTTACATTTCTTCCTGTGGCCTTTAGTGTATTTTCTTCAATTGTCATTCAAAACCGAAGTGTTGTCAAGGGAGAATTCTGTACACTCACAGGTGTCTCTCCATCTTCTTTGCTTTATGCTTTAAGACTGTGACCCAGAGGTAACCCAGGAACAGACATTTTATGTTGAATTCCCTCTTGTGTGATGTTGTGAATGGGGATAAATGGCTATAGACTGAATTTATGATGTGACTGGAGTTGACCTTCATGGAGGCACTGAAGAGGGATACTGTACAAAATGTCTGCTCCCATGATGTCTCTGAGAAACAGTTTTAAAATATAAAACACAGGAACAGAGACAGAGGAGTAAGTACGTGGCTGTCTCTCTTTATAACACTTCTGATTGTGTGGCATTTCAGAGAGACCTTTTTTTTAAAAGGTGAGGCAATCAGGTCAAAATACGGGATTGTATATCAAGAACTGATTTTGAATCACAATCTAACTGCATTCCTGAATCCACAATAATATTCTATGTATTTTCAAGAAATTTTTAAAGTAATTATTTCAGCTTAGTAAATTGTAATATTGTAATTCTATGACAATTATTTTTATAATTGTACTTAATACCATTATTATATGGGGATTTTGGTTAGAATATCTGTAGAAGTCAAGAGGATTTACAAACATTTCTAACTGACATGCTGGGCTGTTTGAGACTCCAAATATTGGATAGACAGACTTAGATTATTAGAGTTTAGATTAGGGTAGTGCTGGAAAAGCACAGCAGGTCAGGTAGCATCCGAGGAGCAGTAAAATCGACGTTTCGGGCAAAAGTCCTTCATCAGGAATACAGGTAGAGAGCCTGAAGGGCTCAGACGGTTTTTACCTAGACTTAGATTATTGTGCGGTTTATCCTTAGCTTGGTTCCCACATAGACACTGAGAGATAATAGGAAGTGATTTGGTAAATTGGAATTCATTTTTTCAAAGTGTTGATTTCTTCTTCAAATGTTAGCACTCAAGTACCTAGCAGGTGCAAATCATTACCTTCTTTTTCAGCAGTACCTCATATAACAACTTACATCTACTAAGTGCATTTAATAAATATTTCAGTATACTTCACAAGAACATTGTTTAATAGTTTGTCATGTTAAATCTTCAAAGCTATATAGTGAAGATATTAAGTCAGATGACTAAAGTCTTAATCAAAGTGATTGCAGATAATATCTTAAAAGGAGGGAAGTGATGCGAAAAGGTTTAAGGAGAGATTCCAGAAATGAGAGGCTAAGGAACTGAAGGCACAGCTGCCAAAAGGTGATGAAGTTAAAATCACAGATATTTACTACTCAGAAGGCCAGAATTATATGAATGCAGGTATCTCAGACGGTTGTGTACATTTGAGGAGATTGCAGAGATGGAGAGTGATGACACCACGACATGGAAGCAATGATGAGAATTTCAAACTAAAGATATTGCTTGACTAACCGAGGGCATTGAGCAACAAGGTTGATGGGTGAATGGGACCCGGGACAAATCAAGACAAAGGCAGAGTTTAAAATGACCTCAAATTTCCAGAGGGCAGAAAGTGGGAGACCTTCCAGAAGGTCAATGGAATATCAAGTTTAGAGACAGAGGCATGAATGAAGGTTTCAACTACAAATTGAGCTGAACAAGAGTGAAGTTAGGGATCTTATGAAGATGGAAATAAATGGTCTTAGTGCAAATATATTCTCAGGAGCTCATCTTTGGGTCAATTCTGAAGTAGCAAACAGAGTGGTTAGTTTCCAGCTGTTATCAGATAGATAGATGGAGTCAGTATCTATGGAATGGAGGTTGGACTGGTGACCAAAACCAATAGTCATTTACCCCAATGCCAAGTGAGGTCCTTGTGGGGAGTTAATGCCTCTTGCAGCACATTCTTTTTGATGCCTCATCACATAGCAATTAGCAAACTCAGTGGCTCATCAGCTGTCTGGTAAAATACAGCTGCCTCGATTAGATACTGCCTATTGTCTCGCTAACTCCTTCCTACTAAAAATGTACAAATTCACATTTCTCTGCATTAAATTTAATCTACCCTTTTTACCAGCCTGATTGTGTTCTCCAAAAATCTATCATTATCCTCATGGTTCCAATACCTCCAAATTTTGTGTCTGCAGATATTAAGATTACCCTCTGTACATCCAAGATAATGTTTATCAGAAAAGCAATCATCCGTATCCTCACCTCTTGAGGAATCTCAGTACAAATCTTCCTCTCATCTGAAAAATTTAAATTAATTACTACTCTGCCAGTCAGCCAATTCAGGCAGCCACTGTTCTTTTTATTTAATGGGCTTCAGTTTTGCTGACAAGCCTATTAAGTAGCACTTTATCAGAATCGTTTGGTCGTCCACATAAAGCAGATCCATCACATTGCCCTAATCAACACTGTGTTGTTTCATTAAAAAAAGCACAAATTAATTAAACACGATCTGTCTTCCACAAGTTTGTGCTAGATTTCCTCAATCGTTCCACCTTTGTCCAAATGACTGATAAATTTTGTCCCAGATCATTTTTTTCTGAATCAAAAACAGAAATTGCTATAAAATCTGAGCAAGTCTGACAGCATCTATGGAGAGAAATCAGAGCTAGCATTTCCGATCCCATGACCGATTTTAAATTTAATGGTCTATATTTGCAGGATTTGTTTGTTCTTGTATTGTGTTTTTGAACTAGAATTTAACATTTGCAGTCCCCCAGTCTCTGTCATCACTCCTATATTTAAGGGGATTAATTGGGAAAGTTTGATCCCAATTTCCACCCTGAACTCTATTCACAGCGTCCTAATGCTGATGATCTATTATTAATTACAGCCAGTCTTTCAAATACCTCTGTTACCAATTCTGAAGCGAACAAGCATAGAAGCTACTTCCTCTCCAGATTTGAACCATCATCTTCCTTAGCAAAAGCAAAATATAAGGTTCTCACTGAGGACCTTAGCTATGCCTCCATACATGGATCCCCTTTGGTCTCCTCAGTGATGAGTTTGGAGGTGGGGAGTGTATTTCAGGTGAGAACCCCCATCACCTTCCTGTTTCTACCCTGATTAAGCTTCGAACAGCTGAGGCCATGGATGATCGAACCCATTTTGCTTCTAATTGAGTCTCTAAGTGACAACTAATGGTCACTTAAAGACCTCATCCCACCACCACTTATAATAAACCAGGAACAGGTGGGCCTGTAGTCATACAGGGAGCAATCTGTGGGGGTTTCGTGTTACTTCCTTGGACAACACTCGTCGAAGGGGTACTCAGGAAGGGGAAACTTGCTGAGAGCCGCCACTCTGCCTTTTTTGCTGATGTCCCTATGTCTCCCTTCCCCAAGAATTCCACCAATGAAATGCCTCACTTAATTCAGGCTCAGATTGCTGACCTTGCGCTTCCAGTGGGTCCATTTCACGCCATCATCAATGTTGCCATGGTAGCATTTTGGACCAGAATATCTGGCAAGCAGCTTCTTGAGGGGAGGATCTTCTGCACTATCTTACACTCACCCCCACCCCTGCCATGTCCTGATCCCATGGAAAGCTCATGAATTGCCTCTTACTTGACCAGTTGGCTCATAATTTAATGGCAAGGATATGGTGCTGGAAAAGCACAGCAGGTCAGGCAGCATCCGAAGAGCAGGAAAATCGACATTTCAGGTATAAGTCCTTCATCCGGAATGACCCTTGTGGGTCGGGGGGGGGGGGGGGTGCTGAGAGATAAGTGGGGGCGGGGTGGGAGTAAGCTAACTGAGAATGTCTTCCCAAAAGGCTGTAAGATGGATCTCTTGCTTTCTAGACTAAGGCCTGTCACCTCTATAAACGTGCCTGCATGGTCCTTAATAGGCCTCACCCCTCATTTTCCTACTTTTTGATATTTTACATGACTATAGAAGACTTTTTAATCCTCTTTTAGATTAGCTCCCTCTCTCGTCTTCTGTGGTCTCTTTGCTTTTCATGTTCACTTTCTCACTGCCTGCCTGAACTTTGTTTCTACCTGACTTTCACCTCAATTATAAACCCAACATCTGTCCGGAGCATGAAACAAAGGACTGTAGACACTGGAAGTCTGAAACAAAACCTGAAATTGTTGGAGGAACTGGACAGAACTGGCAGCATCTGTGCAGAGTTCACGGTTCAAGTGCAGTGCCTCGAAACATTAACTCTTCTATTTGTCAGAAGCACCTTTTTTCTGCTTCACCTTGTATGCCTTTCAACGTGCAGGGAATTCTGGCTTTATTTGTCTTACCTTTTCCTTTAACAGATGTGTAACCAAACCATCACCTCTTAAAAGGCATCCCTTTGTTCCAATATAGTTCTGCCTGCCAGAATTTCATTCCATGGCCTGGTCATGATCCTTTGCAAGGCCAATGAGGGCACCAAATGCCAGCACTGCCCACATTTTATGTGGCAAATTTTGCCAAGCTCCACAACTAATTTCATAAAGAAATTGCTGCCCCCATCTCTCCTCGTTCTCTTCATAATCACTTTAAATTGATTTTCCCTCCCTCAATAACTCCCACTGACTTTCCCCTATCCTACAAAAACCTGCCATCATTTTAAAAGTCTCCGCTAAATCTCCTTACTCATCTTCAGTGTTGTGCTAGAAGTAGTACCACCATGTCTGTGTTTCCAAATACAGAGCATTGAAGATGTATTTAGATGTGCATTTGCAATACCAAGGCTATGGGCCAAGTGTTGGAAAATGGGATTAATATCGTCAGGTGGTTGTTTTTGACCAGCGAAGACTCAATGGGCCAAAGGGCCTTATTCATACTGTAGACCTTTATGACTCTATGCCTACGTAGCAATAGTCAGTGCACTTCAAAGGTAACTGCATGTAGGTTGCTTTGGGAGAGATAATATGTTGTAAATGTATTTTCTCCCGTTAATTTGAAAATGCACACAGTGAGCACTGAAAAAGGCCAAACATAATTAATGAAATGAGCATTAAAGTGTGTTGACTATGCGTGTGGGGTGCTGACTTTCTGTAATGAGGAACCGTTCAGAAATGGCGATGGTATTTGGGCAGAAATAGTGTTTCCACTGTGCTGATAAGAGTTGATTGAGAGTAAAGATGAATGATGGCAGGATGTTCAGGGCCTCTTAGTTCGATTCAGCTCTGATTATAGAGCCTATTAGCAGGAGTTATGACCTATTTAAGTGCAAAGCCTTCTGGTAATAGGGGCCAAATGATTCTGGAAGGTTCAAATTCACTAGGCTCACTGCAGAAATGAATTTAGTGCTGAAAGCATTGATGTAAGGCTTGAATAGGGCTGTTCTTGTGGGACTTCAGAGTGTGCACTCTGCAGAAAAGCTGTGGATGTAAACTGAGAGTTGCTGGAAAGAGGGACTTTTTTTTTTAAAGGTTATCATGCCTAAGAATCCGTTACATTTAATGCGATGTTAAGAGATTTACAATTCCAAACATCCAAAAATAACAGGGAGCATAACACAATAGACAAAGAAGCTGTCGACCTTGAGCACAGCATTTCACAGTAGAATGCTTTTCCTTTCTGCAAACTCAACAATAAACCCAAATCTAACATCAAAGCTGATTTTTAAAAATTATTTTTCCTTTTTAGTTGCACTGTGCTGAGGGTAAAGTTCAAACCCAGACCAACATTGGCTTCAATCATAAGTGCGTTTTTTTTTAGAAAAATCAGAAAGCCAAGCGTGGGTGAAAGATACAAAGTGTAAATGGTATAAATTCATTATAAAAATATTGAAAGGCAAACGCAGCTTTAAAATTTCACAGATATCATTTAAACTCCCCAAGTGTAATATACGTGCATCCAATTTCTATTCCGCTCACTGCACATTTTAAAGAAAGTAAAAGGAAAATCAGTCCATTAGTTTAAAAAAAATGCCAGTGTTCGTGGATTCACAGTCGTCCTAGTTATATACAAAAATGCATAAACAGACTCATATGTGCACTTGAAAATTTGTTGCAACAGTCCTTTGACTTGAATTAAAATAAAAGGTCTAAATAAAAAGAGCCTGAGAAAGAAAGATTCAAAATTTCTGACATATTTCTGTGAGTAAGTTGGAAGCATTTCCTATTTTGGAAATAAAATTAAACATTCATGGTGAATTGTCATTGCTTTTATATTTTACAACCACTAGACATTTCAATCTTTTTAAATTACAATTGATTTTCAGTCGAAAGAGGCAATGGCCTCGTGGTATTATCGCTGAACTGTTAATCCAGAGACCTAGGTCATGTTGTGGGGGCCCAGATTCAAATCCCTCCAGGCAGATGGTGGAATTTGCATGCAATAAAACTCTAGAAGTAAGAGTCCAATAATGACCATGAATCCATTGTCAATTGTCAGAAAAACCCTTCTGGTTCATTAATGTCCTTTAGGGAAGGAAATTGCTCTCCTTACCTGATCTGGCTCTCATGTGATTCCAGACGCACCACAATATGGTTGACTCTCAACTGCCCTCTGGGCAATAAATGCTGACCGAGCGACAACTTTATCCTGTGAATGAATTTTAAAAATTAGTCAACCAGATCATCAATTCACTAGAAGTTGTCTGAACAATAAAATTGCCACATCCAATCTCCTTTCCAATTCAGAGAAACAATCTAGCCTCTCTGCCTAGATCATGCTGGTAATATTCCCATTAATGCTGGCACTCATGCTTCCTGCTCATGTCAGTTAGTGTGGACTCCAGATATTGCCCGCTTTCTTTCTGCTTCATGACTTCTTCCCTTGTTCCCTTGATTATCACTTATGATCACCTTGCATTACTGTAATTTCCTCTTCTGTCCCCATTCTTCAGCATTTATTGAGCACCATTATTGTCCTTTTCTCTCCTCCTCCCCTTGCTGCCATTCATTGGTGACCTATTTACCAACATTTGACCTTCAAATGGTATATGTTACTCCTAGAATCATAGAATCCCTGCAGTGTGAAAGCAGGCCCTTCAGCCTAGCAAGTCCACACCAACCCTCCGAACAGTAACCCACCCAGACCCATTCCCCTATTACTCTACATTTACCCCTGACTAATGTACCTAACCAACACATCCCTGAACATTATGGGCAATTTACCTTGGCCAATTCACTAATCTGCACATTTTTGGATTGTGGGAAGAAACTGGAACCCTTGGAGGAAACCCACACAGACACGGGGAGAATGTGCAAACTCCACACAGACTGGAATTGAATCTGGGTCCCTGGGGCTGTGAGGCAGCAGTGCTAACCACTGAGCCAGTGTGCTGCCTCCTCTTATCATGATTTCTCTATCTTACCCAAGTGCAGCTGCTAGTGTACCAAACAAAGTTATTGCTCTCCTCAATGATAGAACATAGCACTGTACAGCACAGGAGCAGGCCCTTCGGCCCCCATATCTGCACTGACTATGATACCATTCAAAACTAATCCCATCTCCCGACACATGATCGACATCCCTCTATTCTCTGCCTGTTCATGTGTCTGCCTAAATGCCTGTTAAATATTATCATTGTATCTGCTTCTACCACCTCTCCTGGCAGCACACGCCAGGCACCTGCCACCCTCTGCATAAAAACATGTTTCTCACACATCACCTTTAACCTTTCCCACTCTCTCACTAAACCTATGCCCCCTAGTATTTGATATTTTCACCCATGGACAAAGAGTCTGATTATCCATCCTATCCATGCCTCTCATAATTTTATTTACTTCTATCAAGGTCCCTCAGCCTCTGACATTCTAGTGAAAATAATCCAAGTTTATCCAACCTCTCCTTATAGCTAATACACTCCAATCCAGGTCACACTCCGGTAAACCTGTTTTGCTCCCACTCCAAAGCCTCATCATCCTACCAGTAGAGTGGTGACCAGAACTGGACACAGGCCTCCAAAAGTGGTCTGAATAAGGGTTTATACAGGTGGAGTATGGCTTGCCAACTTTTAGAGCCCTGACTGATGAAGGCATGCCTTCTCTATCACCTTAACCACTTGTGTTGCCACGTTCAGGGAACTATGTGCTTGCATCCCAAGATCCTTTTGTATATGACTGTTCCTAAAGGTCCTGCCATTTACTGTATACTTTGCTCTTGCATTTGAACTCCCAAAATGCATCATCTCACACTTGTCTGAATTAAACACCATCTGCCATTTCTCCACCCAGTTTTTCAACTGATCTACAGTCTACTGTATCCTTTGCCAACCTTCCTCACTTTCCATCGATTTTTGTGTCATCTGCAAACTTATTAATCAGACCACCTACACATTCATCCAAATCATCTATTGATATTACAAACAACAGAAGCCTCAGCACTTCTGTCTTCTATGAACAAGTCAAGTTTGTGTCCAATTTACCAAGTCAACATGGATCCCATGTGACTTAATCTCTGGACCAGCCTGCCATGAGGGACCTTGTCAAATGCTTTAATAAAATCCAAAAAGGCAACATACCCTCATCACTCAACTTCATCACTACTTAGACAAATTTGTGAGACACAATTCCCTACACAAAGCCATGCTGACTATCCCAAATAAGTCCATCCTTTTCAAGATGTGAGGAAATCCTGTCCCTAAGAATCTTCTCCAATAATTTTGCTATCGCTAATGTAAGGCTCAAAACATTAATATAATCTCCTGGATTATCCCTGTTGATGATCTTAAACAAGGGACAACATTGGATATTCTCCAGTCTTTTCGGACCCACCTGTGGTGAAAGGGGATACAAAGATCTGTGTCGAGGACCCAGCAATTACCTCCCTTGTCTCCCTTAGTATTGTGGGATAGATCTCATCAGGGCCTGGAGACTTATCTACACCCAACACCACCACGTCCCTTAATGACAACATGCCTTTGAATATCAACATATACTTCCCTAATCTTATTATTTTTCTTGGTGACTACTGATGTGAAATATTCATTAGGGACCTCACTCACTTCCTTTGGCTTAATGCATCAATTCCATCTTTTTGTCCTTGAATGGACCTATCCTGTTCCTAGGTCTCCACATGCTCCTAATATATGTATTAAATGACTTGAGATTTTCCTTAATCTGACTTTCCAAGGACATGTCACAGCCTCTTTTAGTGCCAACTATTCCTTGTTTAAGTTCTTGCCCGCTTCCTTTATGTTTCTCAAGTGCCTTGTCTGATTTCAGTTTGCTAAACCTTGCATATAATTCCTTTTTCTTTTTTACAAAACTTTCAATACCTCTCATCGTTTCAGAGTTCCCAAATCTTGACATTCTTATTTTTCATCCTTACCGGAGCACGCTAGTGTTGAAGTCTGATCAACCGGCCTTTAAAAAGACTCCCACATATCAGATGTGGATTTACCATCAAACCGCAGGCCCCAATCTATTTTCTCCAGTTCCTGCCTGATGCTGTTGTAATTAGACTTCCCCAATTAGCACTTTCACCTGAGAAACAGTCTCATCCTAATCCATAACTATATTTAACTTATGAAATTTATGATCACTGTTTCCAAAATGCTCCTCCACTGATACTTGGATCACCTGGTCAGGCTCATTCCCCAATGCAAGGTACTAGAGTGGTCCCTTCCATGGTTGACTATTTTCATGTTGTTTCGAGAAATTCTTCCCTGATACACCTAACAAATTCTGCTTATCTAAACCCTTAGAGCTATGGGACACAGGCAGGAGGCTGGAAGAATACAGCAAGCCAGGCAGCATCAGGAGATGGAGAAGTAGACATTTTTCGTATAACTCTTCTTCAGGACTGGGGTTGGGTGTGGGGGGAGCTGCAGATAAAGTGGGTGGCATAGGCAGGTGGTGCGGTAGTGATAGGTGAAGACAGGTAGAGGGTACAACCTGGTTGGTCAATGGGAGGAATGAATCCGGTTGGTGGCAGAGAGGGGGAGGGGCTGAAAGGGAGTCGTGGGATGGGAAAGGAAGTTATTTGAAATTGGAAAACTCAGTGTTGACCCCTCTGGGCTGTAGGTTGCCCCGGGGAAAGATGAGGTATTGTTCCTCCAATTTGTGGTTTGGTTTGTTGTGGCAATAGATGAGGCAGAGGATGGTCATGTCAGAAATGGAGTAGGAAGGGGAATTAAAATGGGCTGTGACTGAGAGATCTGCTCGGCCCTTGCAGGCCTGACTGAGATGCTTGGTGAACCATTCCCTAAGTTTATGTTTGGTCTCCCCGATGTAGGGAAGACCACATCGGGAGCACCTGATGCAGTGAACTATGTTGGAGGAGAGGCAGATGAACCTCTGTTTGGGGCCCTGGATGGAGGTGAGGGGGGCGGGGTGTACTGGCAAGTTTTGCATCTTTTCCGGTTGCAGGGGAAGGTACCTGGAAGTTCAGGGAGGTTGACTTCGCCCACAACTTCTACCCTGCCCTCAAATTCACTTAGTGCATCTCGGACACATCCCTCCTCTTTCTTGACCTCTCCAATTCCATCTCTGGCCCATGACCACCTAGAACTAAAGGAGTCCCAGACAATGTTGTGGCAGTTACAATCATCCACTACAATAACCCTGTCATTTTTGCATGATCTGATTTCATTTCTATTCTGCTAACTCAGCTGGCTGTTGGGAGGCCGGTAGAAAACCCATGATGTTCCTAAAATGGAGGGAGTGAAAGAATTGCAATGAGCAACAATAAAAACAATTACTTAAATTTGTAAAACCTTTGACAGTGTAAAAACATTGAAAAACAGAATTTAGCAGCAACCCAATGAGATATTGGGGCAGATGGCAAAGAATTTATCAAAGTGGTAGGTTTTAAGGAGCCTATTGAGTCTGCGGGAAGGCATCCCAGATGCTACAAGGTCTCGGCAGTTGGAAGTCTGGTTGTCAATAGTGGTGTGATAAAATTGGGAACACAAAAACAGCCAGAGTTAGAAGAACATATATCTTGGAGCACTGTGGGTTTCGTGGAGATCATAGATGAGGGGATGCTGCTGGGCCGTGGAGTGCCTTGTAAACTAGGGTGAGAATTGTAAAATCAAGATATTGCACATCCAAGACTGATGTATGATTTGGAGATGCTGGTGTTGGACTGGGGTGTACAAAGTTTAAAAATCACACAGCACCAGGTAATAGTCCAACAGGTTTAATTAGAAGCACACTAGCTTTCGGAGCGTCGCTCCTTCGTCAGGTGACTACCACCTGATGAAGGAACGACGCTTCGAAAGCTAGTGTGCTTCCAATTAAATCTGTTGGACTATAAGACTGATGTAGGTCAGTAAGCCAAGGACTGTTTGGTGAATGGAGTATTCGCACCTTTAGCCAGCATGCCAGTTTATTGATACCATCCAGTCTTGGGTTGGGGAGCCAATTCAGGTGAATTAGAGGCGTGAAGTAATTTTCCAACCAGCCTGCAAGTCCTCTGAAGCATAGGGAACACGCCAAATTCCTGGAGATGGTCTTCCAGCAGCAAACTGTAGGTGTTGTGACCCGACTTCGAGGTCCTCCAGCCTGTTTGGCCATAGCTGCAACATCAGGCCATGCTGTGGTTTGGTTTCCCCCTCCATGATGGTAGGCTGTAGCCATGTTTTAACTGGAATGTTTCATAAATGCTGAGTCAGATCTCAGGAGGGGGGACACCTTTCCTCTTTACCAGAAGTGGTGTGGTTAATCTCTTTTGCTGCAGAATGGCCTCCAATGCCAAGAATCCACACTCCAGCCTCCGTTAGATTGTGAGCATGCCCTCTGGCCACTCCTTGGCTAGTCAGGGAAAGTCACTGCTGTATGACTGTGTGGATGGGCTTGGGACCAGCATTTGATCCCAAGCTCCCATCCCAAAACCAAAAATCCTGTATTTGGTGTTGGATTAATGTTAAATATGTTCAATTAAATACGTATATATAAAGAGCATTATCTTGGCATTCACGTCTGACCCCTATAAATGGACACAGACGGAAACTTGTATTGAGGTTTATGCTTGTTAGCTGTAACTCTGTAAATAAATGCAAAAGTTTGTAAAGATTGGTGCAATTCTATCCCTCACTGACAGACATACTGGAATAGAACACTTGGTTTACATAAGGACATGAACAAAAGAGTTTTGGCAACATTAGGTGAAGTTTGCAAACTGTAGACCATGAGGGTGGTCTTTTGGCACAATGGATAGTGTCTCGATGTCTTGGCCAAAAATTTGAATTTCTTGTCCCACTCCAGGACTATTAGCAAAGGGAAGGTGTATTCACAATGTGGGCAACAGGCTAAGTGTCCACCTGTAAATCCTGCCAGCATACATCAATTGTAGACAGTAAGGGTGGGAGACAGTCACTTGTCAATGATCTGCAAATGGAACTGGCAAACAGTTGCTATATTTTGCCAAGCAGGATTGTTGAACAGGTACAGAACTCCATTGACACCAACGTCCCTTGAGAAAATGATACCCAAAGAGAGAGAGAGAGAGGATTGAGAAATCAGCCAGGACTCCATGGTCTCATTCCCGATGAAGGGCTTTTGCCCAAAATGTCGATATTCCTGCTCCTCGGATGCTGCCTGACCTGCTGTGCTTTTCCAGCACCACTCTAATATTGACTAATCTCCAGCTTCTGCAGTCCTCAGTTTTGCCTCGTTAATTTTAACCTCACTGTGAATCCTCTTCCAAGGATGCCTACCTTGAAGAAGTTCTCTTCTTCCTCTCGACAAGCAGCTCAGTGAGTCTCTTTCTCACTGCAACCCCCAGGTCAGCTCCTCTGCCCTGAAGCAGGCCTCATTCCTGATGAAGGGCTTTTGCCTGAAATGTCAGATTTTCCTTCTCTTTGGATGCTGCCTGTCCTGCTGTGCTTTTCCAGCACCACTCTAATCTTGGCTCCGTCGGAATAGTCAAGTCTGGAGGTAATAAAAGAATGACATTTGATGAGCTGAGGCAAGGACAGAGTAGGACGATGTTCTGACGTTATAAAAGAAGGATTGGATAGAATGAAGCAGTGAGAAAGATGATGGAAATGAAAAAGAGCAGAATGGCTCAGAAACTGGGAGCTGCCTTTATGAAGCCAGACATCCCTTTTCTCACTAATGTATTTTAGCCAATGTTAAATAGTGGCACTGAGGAAGGGGAATCACAGGCTTGTCTGTTAGTAGTTATATTTGGAAAAGAGTGGAAGAGTGGTAGAAGCAGAAGGTGAAGTGCAGAGTTAATACAATGGGAAAGGTCGGTTTCTCCACAATATTCTTGGTATACATTTACACATTGACCAAGCTGTCAGTGAAAGTGATGAAGGTTTGCAGATAAGGTAGTAAAAAGCTGTATACATGTATTGTGTTTGTGACACAGCTCCCAACATTGCTTTATGCAGTATCTAAAATATTTCATGTTGCCCATTGCTTCTTCACCACATGTCCATCGGCTTACATTAGTGATCATGCCCAATTATGTTTCAGAGAATCAG
The DNA here is from genome assembly GCF_004010195.1 of Chiloscyllium plagiosum. NCBI lineage: Eukaryota > Metazoa > Chordata > Chondrichthyes > Orectolobiformes > Hemiscylliidae > Chiloscyllium > Chiloscyllium plagiosum. The sequence continues at coordinate 29,746,124 of NC_057737.1, forward strand.
TTTCTAATATTGAGTGGTTTAATATGAAAGCAATGCATTTGTTTATCGCTATATTAAAATGTTTTCGGATCCAGTCCATGACAGATTATCTCTTCAATTCTTTTTAACAGTGGGATATCATTCTTTTTTATTTTGCTAACGGGGTTATGAGGCAATACGCTTTTCTTCCGTAGTGAGATTGGTGTTTGCTTAACCTAAGAGCCACAAGCTCAATAAGATGTCAAGTTGATCTTGAATTATTCATTTACTTCCAGGAAAATTTCTCATTTCGTACTGCAGTGAATAACCCAACTCAAAATGACCTTGAAATGTCCTTCATCTCCTTGATGTGTTTGTTTAAGGAATGGTAATATATACTCAATCACTTCACGAACCATTCAGGGAAGCAGGCTTGTAAGGGGTAATGGGCATTTAGGAGCTCTTATGCATAAAAACTTTACACTTTAACAAATTACAAATGTAAATAATAAATCGGTATATCGCCATTGAAGATGCTAACTCAATTCAGAGTTCAGAATTTATTTTTATTGACAACCTTTTTATAATATGATTGAAATCCTTTCTTGTTTTGCTGTTTAACCGCTGTTAAAATGTTCAGAATGCCTTTGGCCACTATGTGGGAAGCACTTTTTTATTTGGATGTAAAGAAAATGTTGGTATTCAGTCAATAGGACTTGCTGAGAAGACATGGGGTTTCTGCTATATATATAACACACAAATAACACTCAATGGATCTCTCATTGTGTGCTCACACTGATGTTCTTGCTCATACAGTAACTAAAGGAAAATATTCATGTTCACAACTGTTATTCAGATGGTAAAAAAAAATTCTGCATTCATCACTTTTCATTCTCTTGTCTTTACTTTTCTATTAGTCAAAGTGGTGCAACATCTTTAAGGTGTTCACTTCACAGCTTTAAGATCAGGCCCACTGTTCCTTAGCACAGCTTGCTTTGAAATGTGTTGCTTTGTCATAGAGTCATAGAGATGTACAGCATGGAAACAGACCCTTCGGTCCAACCTGTCCATGCCAACCAGATATCCCAACCCAATCTAGTCCCACCTGCCAGCACCTGGCCCATATTCCTCCAAACCCTTCCAATTCATATACCCATCTAAATGCCTCCTAAATGTTGCAGTTGTACCAGCCTTCACCACGTTCTCTGGCAGCTCATTCCATGCACGTATCACCCTCTGCGTGAAAAAGTTGCCCCTTAGCTCTCTTTTATATCTTTCCCCTCTCACCCTAAACCTATGCCGTCTAGTTCTGGACTCCCCGACCCCAGGGAAAAGACTTTGTCTGTTTATCCTATCCATGCCCCTCATAATTTTGTAAACCTCTATAAGGTCACCCCTCAGCCTCCGACGCTCCAGGGAAAACAGCTCCAGCCTGTTTAGTCTCTCCCTATAGCTCAAATCCTCCAACCCTGGCAACATCCTTGTAAATCTTTTCTGAACCCTTTCAAGTTTCACAACATCTTTCCGATAGGAAGGAGACCAGAATTGCACGCAATATTCCAACAGTGGCCTAACCAATGTCCTGTACAGCTGCAACATGACCTCCCAACTCCTGTACTCAAAATTCTGACCAATAAAGGAAAGCACACCAAATGCCACCTTCACTATCCTATCTGCCTGTGACTCCACTTTCAAGGAGCTATGAACCTGCACTCCAAGGTCTCTTTGTTCAGCAACACTTCCTAGGACCATGCCACAAAATATTATGTGTTCCTACATTGCAGGTGATCATAGAAAAGCACTCGAATCAGTCAAGAAAAGTGGCCCTCGTTGAATTAAGGGTCATGTTTCAGCTTCATTCCCTTCAAACAAAATCTGCTTTTTCAGAACCTAGACTGCTTCCCATGACCAAACAAAACATATTTATTGTTTTCAAATTCATGTAACTGAAATTGAGCAGTAAACCATTCAGGTGAAATACACCGGTCATGAGGAGGGTAATGGCTTATTGACTTTAGATGGAATTGAGTGAGTTTTTTTTGTTGTGGAAGTTAGATTTCTGCCTTGTCCAAGCATAATCCATTCTTGAAAATTGAAATATTTAATTGGTAATTTTCCACAAGATCCAGGTGACGTCCAAAAGTGACTCCTTGTCCTGTTTAACAGGAAAATAAGCTAATTCTGTGGCCATAGCAGAATAGGCTAGCTCCTTTTTTAAAAAAAAGCCAAAACTGAGTCTTCCATGTTGGCTTAACATATAGAGTTTATGCTACAGAATGGCTAATCTAATTTTTAATTGCCTATTAGCAAGTCTTAGTTGGATGACTAAATGAGCCTCACTTTGTCTTAACATGTGTTTTCAGCAATGTTTACTTTCTATTTTGAAATAAATAGATTCTCATGGGACAATACCTAAGGTACAGATGCCAAAAGACATGTCTGGATCTGAAATTTGTTGCTCTTTCTTGAAGACAGTGCAACTTTAAGATAAAGTACTGAATAGTATGGAGGTTATCCTAAAGGTTGATGTTTTCCTAAACAATCTATTGCACACTTTAGGACCTGGCAGAATTTGAGGCTGGACCTCCTGGTTTACTGTTATGGGCTTAGTGAAATTTGAATTATTTTCTAATCAACTTGTTCAGGGATGTCATTACACACCTTTGAAGCCAATTGGACTTGAACCCAGGCTTCCTAGTTCAAAGAAAGGGTCACTGGTGTTGCACCAAAAGAGCCCCTTTAATAGTGAAGACTTATGTTTTCTAATCAACCAGTTCAGAAATCCCATTATACACGTCTGGAGCAGATGGGACATGAATCCTAGGCCTCTCAACCCAGGGGCAGAGTGAATGTTGAAATAATTTCTAATCGACCTGTTCAGCGATGTTTTCACACACCTCTGGAGTATGTGGGACTTGAACCCAGAATAGTGAAGATTGACCTGATCTTTTATAATGTTTGTCAGCTGGTTGTAGCTGCCAGAAGACCCCATTATCTCTCATAGTTGTTAACAGTGAAAACAGCTATTGCAGACTTCATTCACCTAAATATACATAACAATTTCGGGATGCAGTCAGACTGAGCAATTCCATGTTGTCAATCACTTCCCAGCTAATCTGACATCTCCCAGAACTGTCGCAAGCCCTTCTTGCTGGTTTGATGAAGCCCATGTCGGTAAAGAACTTTTAGACGTTTCTGGTTACTCTGGCCATCATTACATCTATAAGTCATGGGAAATCTGACAATATAAACATTTATTAATATATTGCAGAGGAAGACCTCTTCACCACCTCCTTAAAACTGCTTACAAATCGGAGCTGCATTTGAGTGCTCTGCTACATAAATAATTTGACTGTGTGTTACCTGGTACAAAGAAGGAACAAATATTTAGCTAACATCAGGTGTTTGGAGCATATCTTACAGGTGATTAAAAATTTGAGAGCTACTTGCCACTCTTATGCCGTGAGGTCTTGCTCACTCTTGGGATAAATTGCACCTCATTGTTCCTGATTGTGTACACTTGAGTTGGTCTTTAGGGGTTGCCAAGGGCGAGTTCTGAAACACTGCATTATGCTGAGTGTTAAATGCTAATTCACTTGTGCAGTATTGATTTTATTTTGCTCGAAACTCAGAAAAAAGTGGCTTGTTGAAGCGATGGATGAATTAAGAAAGGAAGGTGACACCCTGACAGGAAGGTTTTGTGCCCCACAAGCAGGGAAAATAAAAGCAGCCTCAACAAGCCTCATCAAATTGAAGGTGCCCTGCCAAAGGTGAAAATAAAACAATAGAAAATCAATAACTCAAATGGTTTATTGGATGCCTCGGTAATGCAAGTCAAATTTATGACCGAAGAATAATATTTTAGTGATTCTCTTTTGAAACACTTCCTTTATTTACCTTGTAATTGAAAATTTGTGACGTGAGCAGTAGGATTCTGGGAAAAGGATGCTATGACATTGAAAGGAGTGTATGTATTTGCTTGCATCATGCATACTGCAAAGTCTGACCTTTAAAAGCAAGGCAATTTCAGTTGATCTGCAGCTCCAGTGATGGATAATTATGTCCACTTTACTCATCAGGGTATTTTGACCTGAGCAGCACCTACTGTGTCTATTTGAGATTGGCTTTGATGCCACTTGATGCCCAGTATAAGTCCAATTTAGAGGTGAGGCATGGATGAGTCCCAATTGTGCATGGAGACCTTTCTCTCACCCCAAAGGCACCAATAGTGAAGCTGTTACTGGCCCACAAAGCTCAGCAATTGGAGAAAGCCATCAAAAAATCACCTCGGGCAGAGAGACTTGACAGATCCAAACAATTGGAGGTTTTGCGATGATTTATTAATGAACGAAGCATTCTGGTGCTGTCTGGATTTGAAACAATGATGGTTCTGGCTCATGACAGGAAGATAGGCCAATCAGATAACTGCATTACCAGTACGATTTTGCTGTTTACAGTACAAACCAGATGATTTATCAGCTACTCTGTGTGAATCATTTAGTGAATTTAAATGAGTAACCTAACAGATTTATACTGCCTAAAGATGAGACCATAATTTTGTTTTTATGAATTATAATCTGTTTATATGCTGTGTAATGACATTTCGTATGGAGATAAGAGTGTTGTCTCTCGCATTGAGTTGCATGATGAAGATGGTGTGGCTGCCACCTCTGCATTTAAATCACACACCAGCCCTGGAGACGATAATCTCATCTCCACAGGAAGTGACTGTGTGCAGCATTCAGATGCAACTGCGACAGGACACTCCCACTGCAGGCCGTTTCTCTTGAAGTCACAAGCTGTCACCATTCCTTGCGTTTGTGCACTTTCAGAGTTATGTATGAAAAATGCTCGCAAGGCTGGGAATAATTCTGCATACAGGGTGATTAATCTCGAGACAGAACTACCCAGAGGAGTAGGTTCCTTATCCCCTGATCACATAATTATTTCCAACAAAATGGCAGACAAGGGACTGTTGCTCGGAGGGGGATTTTCAGCAACAATAGTTGCCAACAGAAATTGACTCCGATGAGTATAGGAATGTAAAAAGAAGCAGCAATAGATCGTTCGGCCATCGAGTCTGCTCCTCCATTCTGTATGATTGTGGCTGATCTTGGGCTTCAACTGTACTTTCCCACCCACTCTCCAATTCCCTCATTTTTCTGAGAGACCAAAAATATCTCTAATCATCCTCAAACAAATTCACTATTGGAACACCCACAACCCTCCAGGCTGGAAAATTCCAAAAAGTCACCAGTCTTTGAGTGAAGACATTTCTCTGTATCTCAGTGTACCTCCATGGTTAAGGTTTCCCATGCCATCGCAACAATCTCTCAGTTTATCCTGTCAAACCTTTTCAAAATGTGGTGATTTTTTAAATTTAACCAGAGCCCAGTTTACCCCAATTTGTCAAACAAAATCCTTCTTTCCAAGAACACACATACCTTTGTTGGGTAACCCCTTCACTCGTATAAAGTTTGGAAACTTGTCTGACAAATGGTGAGCATAGAAAATCAAAACGTCAATCAAGTTGCACCAGCCCAGCTGTTTGTACAAAATGAAAGTGCTTCCTTTTTCAAAAATTGCAAAACTTTGATCATTACAAACACATCATGCGGACCACCATCCACTTGGCATGAGTAACTAAATTATAAAAAATGGTTGGAATTGTACTGATACCATTTTCAGATATGCCTGCGCTCTTGTTAACAAGCAATGATTGTATTCACCACATGATTGTGTTACCCACAGGAAGAACTTTGGCTCTGATTCAGGATATGTGGATTACTGAAAACCACTTGATATGTTTAGACTATTTTCTTGTGATGGTTTGTGGTGTGCATTAATTAATTATACTTTATTGGAGGCTGTAAAATCTAATTTATTGGTTCTACAAGCGGCACACAAGATCTTTACTCCAGCCATTAGAATTTAAAAATTGCTGCAGTGCATAAAGTCACATCCTCAATTTTTTGCAGCTCATAAAATCTGCATTAAAGTCCAATCTACACACTGGATTTTATGGAATGTGCCCATTTATATCAGTGATTCAGTAAGTATTGGCCTGTTTCACTGATGGTCTGGCAGTAAGTATGCGTATAAGCCAATTTAGCAGGCGAGGAATTGAATCTGGTCCCTCCGTCTGACAACCTCACAAGGGTTTACATCTCAAAAATGGCTGTTCTGAACAAGCATCTTGCACATTAATATTGTGGAATTTAAATTTGGAGTTTATTTATTTATGAGCTTGTCATTAACGCATCTTTGTGAGGAAGTAGGGGAAAATGTAGGTAGTCATTTGTTGGTCAGGCTCTGTGATCGAGAGATCCTTTTCAGTGATACAAGTGGATATTGCAGTGTTTACAGTTTGCATCTTCTGGCTGCTGCAGGTCCTCTGGCTGATCTGACTACAGGTCCTCTGGCTGAACTATTGTTTTCCTGCTTGATGCATGGAACATGATCATGAGTAGATTAAGGGACAACAAATTCAAATGACAAGTTTAGGGCTTCTATGTTCATTCACACACAGGGTTCTCGGACTCACAAATGGAATAATAGGAATCACTTAATCAAACGCAGATGGATGCTGCAATGCCATGACCTTGAGTGTCAAACCCTTTGTGGGTGATCCAAATGGACAAAATGGTCTATCTCATAATTATCTTATTATAGTCAGAGGAGGTTTCTTTAAAGGTAAAGCATTACAATGTGCAACCTTTAAAATCTTAGCCAGATTGGATGTAACCTCTCGACTAAATCTGCCACTTGCAGCATGCCTTCAAAAAGCCACTTGTCTGGGCTCGGCTGACGACTGTGAAATGCGCAATCTCCATCAGCTACGGTTGTAGAGGATAGAATTGAAATTGTCAGAACAATCCAGAGACTTGTCTTTCTGATACAACACATGTCATGCTGGAAATGTGGTATACATCCAGCATAGGCTAATTGGTTTGGCCTCCCTCTTTTTCTCTTCATCAAAAAAAAACTGCTAAGATGCAGGAATATTACAAATAGGAGGTGTGTTGTGTTCTTTGGAGGGAGGGAGAGAATGAACCTAATGACTGAAGACAGTTGCCATAAATGTATTCATCAATGAGAAAGAAAAATGAGTTTTATACAACTGAGTTTTGAGTTCCTGCTGGGACTTTTAAATAAACTTTTACTTTAGCATGAATTAGGAGCGTAGATCCATGTTTATGCAGGTATGACATGCATTCATTATTATTGAGTTGCTGTACACAAAACATTGGAATTCTAACATCACCATATTGTGAGCAACTCCTTTGAACATACTAACAGTGCTGCAGGGAAAGTATGGCAAACAAAATTGGATGAGTAATCAAGTATTTGAGAAATGCAACATTGCAGATTTCTCCCCATTCTCATCTGACCCAAGTACTGCCAAACATATGGTCCTCAATGTTCAGGCTAAAACAAACCGCTTCCACCAGTCATTCAACAAAGGTAAGCAGGATCAATTGGATCTTGTCCAGCATGTGTTCAACATAAGAGAAAAATAGTGAAAACGCTAAACAGCATTGAATAATAATTTCAATCTGCTGGGTTTGTATCAGTTTGAGGGCTGCAGAGGTACATCAGTTCCACAGTGACAACTGAAGCACATTTTACTGTATGGAATTTATTTCAAGTGACTAATGAAGGAAGTCAGTAGCAGAAGACTCATGATTGTACCATTCCTTAATCGGATCTCACTCTCATGTTGACCCATGCCAGGTAGTTCTTGAACTTGACTCATCATTGTGGAGAAGTAGTGAATTGGACAGGTATACCACCACAAGCGGAAGGATAAAATACCTTAAGGGTGATGCTGACTGAAGCCTGAAAAGATAGGCTGTGACAAACTCTTGAACATGAGTAAGCCCAATGAGAGAAAAGAAACACATTTATTTTGTGAAATCATTGCTTAAAAAAAGCATAAATGCTTCTGATGTTCCTTACGATAGCTATGCCTAAAACATTTAGTATTTTTGTGATGTATTTATGAATGTGTCCCTGGCCCAACCGTCTTCAGCTGCTTCAGCAAAGACGCTCTCTCCATCTGAGGTCAGAAGTGGGAATGTTCGCCGATGGTTGATTTCACAATGTTCAGCACCATTCACGACTGCTCAGATATTGAAACAGTCCATTTTCAAATGCAACAAGAACTGGACAATATTTAGGCTTGGGCTGATAAGTGGCAACTAACATTCACACCACACAAATGCCAGGCTAAGTCCATCTCCAATAAGAAATAATCTACCCACTACCCCTTGACATTCAGTGATGTTACCATTATTGAATCTTCCAATATCAACATCCTTAGGGTTACCATTGACCAGAAAGTAAGCTTGACCCACCATGTAGAAATTGTGGCTACAAGAGCAAATCAGGAGCTAGGAATACTGCAACAAGTAACTCAACGCCTGACTCTCTAAAGCTTGTCCACCATCTACAAGGCACTATCGAGATGGAATACTCCCCACTTGCCTGGATAGGTGCACCTCCAACAATACTCAAGAAACTTGACACCATCCAGGACAAAACAAGCTTCATTATTAGTATAGCATCCTTAAGCATCCACTCCTTCCACCGCCAATGCTGAGTAGCAGCAGTGTGTACTATCTACAGGATGTACTGCAGAAATTCACCAAAGATCCTTAGATAGCACCTTCCAAACCCATGACCACTTCCATCCAGAAGGACAAGGGCAGCAGATACATGGGAACACTACCACCTGCAAGTTCCTCTCCAAGCCACTCACCATCCTGACCTAGAAATATATTACCATTCCTTAATGGTCAGGTCAAAATTCTGGAATTCCTTCCCTAATAACACTGCGGTTCTACTTAGAGCACATGGACTACAGCAGTTCAAGAAGGCAGCTCACCACCTTCTCCAGGTCAACTAGGTGCAGACAAAAAATGATAACCAGCCAGTGAAGCCCATATTCCACAAGTGAATTAAAACAAAATGTACTTTGAACAATCCTAAAATATATTCTGTATTTAGAGGATTAACATAGAGAACTGCAGCACTGTATGATGGGATGATATATTGTAATAGAGTTGTGTAGGTTCAGCTGAGGGATTCTGTTCAGAGATAAAATTTCACTAAGTTTGTGACCTACAGTACCTCAGTATGGGAGAACGGGAGTACTGCAGATGCTGGAGATGAGAGCTTATGTTTGAAACATTGATTCTCCTGCTCCTCAGATGCTGTCTGACCTGCTGTGCTTTTCAAGCACCACCCTCTTCGTAATCTCAGTATGTATAAAGAACGCAATGTTGCTTTATCAATTTTTGGATGTTGATTTCCACATTAGCCACTCTGAACACATTGCCTCCTGGGAAGGAGGTCATCAGTCTCCACGATGTGCTGTTATCCAATGGTGATGGTGATTAGGGAGATGAGGCAGTCTGGTTGGCATTCAGCCATAATTATCTTGATCTTCTCACATCTAATTTGGAGACCAAGCATGGCGCTGCTGCTGCTGTTATTCTCAAGACTAGAGTCTGCAAAATCCACGTCTGTTAACAAGTGTTTTCACAAGATATCAAATTCTTCACCAATCTTGCCTTCCTCAACTTGAAATCAATAGCCAGCAAAAATAAGAAATGGAAAGAGTGTGTGTTCTTGCTGTGCTCTTCTGAATGTTGGAGGAGTTTGTGGTGCCCATGTTGATTTTGACATTGTGTAACACCATTGAAGAAATGCATATACCTCTCTGGGATACTGTGCTGTCTTGTGATGTGCCACAGTTACTACTAATGGATGCGATGGAAAACCGTCTTGAAATCAACGAAGTTGATCATTGATACACTAGACTCCATTCTATGACATTCCAAAATGCAAACATCTCATCACAACATTATCTGCAATGCAATGACTGCTCTTCGTACTGACTTCATACTGACAAATGCAAAGAGAAGAGGGAGCCAGCTAGAGAAGACCGGTAAAGTATATTTCAAGAATGTGATACAACCTGGACTGGAACAAAGACGATTGTGATGGGCCAGGGCTGGTGACAGGTCTTATTGCCCATTGTTCCCCGCAAGACTGAAGGAATTAATTCTAGGTATATGCAGAACAACAAGGGACATTCACCACAGTGGGGCATACAAAGCTCTTGATTTTAAGTTAGAAGTTATCCTTCTAATGACTGTCAGATAAAATGGAAGGCCCCCCTGTTCAAAGCAAAAGGATCAAAATGTTTTGTTTATTGCAATGCTTAGCCTGTGTTATAGGATGGTAAAATCACCATAGTCCTACTGGACTATAGGGCTCTTTCTCATTAGAAAGAGACAATTGGTGGTGGATTAACCTGAGGGTCACCAGACATTAGATGAGGTGAGAAGAAAAGTCCTAATTGGTGACCACAGCCAATGATGGAATTGAAAAGATGTTGTTGGCATCACACTACATTGCCATCCAGCCAACTGAGCTATCCAGGCCTATAAGCACAAAGGGAATATCTTTCGTGTGGACATTAGACTAGATTAGATTAGATTCCCTACAGTGGGGAAGCAGGCCCTTCGGCCGAACCAGTCCACACCGACCCTCCGAAGAGTAACCCACCCAGACCCATTTCCCTCTGACTAATGCACCTAACACTATGGGCAACTTAGCATAGCCAATTCACCTGACCTGCATATCTTTGGACTGTGGGAGGAAACCGGAGGAAACCCACTCAGACATGGGGAGAATGTGCAAGCTCCACACAGACAGTCGCCCGAGGCTGGAGTTGAACCTGGGACCCTGGTGCTGTGAAGCAGCAGTGCTAACCACTGAGCCAACATTTGATTTAGCTTTGTTACATTCAAGAAATTGTACTCTGCAGAAAATCCAACTGAAATATCAAGTAAGATTCCAGCAAATTTGCTTTGATCCTGGGATAGCTTTCTGCTCTCTATCCTATAAAGCTACAATGCTGCATTATGTGGATACTGAGTGAATAGGTGCTCTAAGCAAGTTTAACAGATGTATTGTTGGTCAACACTTTACCAAACCCAATTAAGATTGTATGTAAAGTAGTTCCAAATAGAAGCTAATTTCACCCCTAATAACTGTCAGCATACAACCCTACGATATCTGACCTCTCAATGTGGTGTCTGGGAGACTTAAACTGTTTCCTGCTAAGCCCTAGTTTTAAAAGTAGAACTCATTTTCCTGTTCCTAACCTGGTGCTAGGCTTTAGCAGTTCTGTTTTGTTTTGATGGGCTTTGTAATGCATACAGCCTGTCAGTTTTACAAACTGTCATTAATTTACACAGTCATGCCGTTGTGTTGTAACAACTGCAAAGCAGGTTGCTGAAAGCTGGACTTTTAATCGCAAAGACAGATGTTAACTACATTTCAGAGTGTCAGAAACCAACTGCTTGTCCATCTATTTGTTTTGAAACTAAACAGTTTGCAAATCTGCAAAGTGTAATTTATGCCCATAATATTCACTCAGAAATATTTATACAACACACAAGGTAAGATCATCAGTGGTAACTGAGAGTTTAGCATCATCATTTATTGTCATTTAGTTTTGTTTCGTGTTTAGTCAGTCACCTGATGTGTCACAAGGCAAATAAAGTACTCGATGAGGATTTATGTCATTTATATTCAACTTGCCGGGATCACAATATTCTTCTTCAGTTCATGCCTGAAGGTAGGTCTGACCAACAACACCATGATCTCCATCAAGGTCACCCCAGTGGAACAGGGACCAACTCCGATGTTGTTGACACCAATTTGGTTTGCGCAAGCTGTCCAGCTAACTGAGCCAGCCCACACTTCCAAGGAGGCTGAGTTGGTTTAGTGTGTATGTAGTAGTCTGTAGTATGGAGATGGAGGCTCTGATTTTCTTTCTGTCTCTGGCCTACCAGCAATCTCTCCCACTTGCCTCACCCGCCATTGGCTGGAAGGATTTGCACATTGATACTCAAACCTGTTGTTTGCATTATAAAAACAGCAGCTCATCATCAAGTTGGCCATCAAATCCGAGAGTGAGACTTTAATCTGGAGTTTCTAGTTCACTCACTACACCAAAAGACCACTGATTATAATATTGCCTATCAATTCACTCAATTCTGTGTGGTGGTTTTCATTTTCTCCATTCATTCTTTTGTTTCTCATTCTCCTTTGTTTTTATCCTCTTCCTTTCTCCGTACTTTTATCTTTGGCAGTTCTGATTTGGTCATATTCTGATTTGCAGTTAAGATGTTAAATGCTGTCTCTGGGTTCCTACTCTCTTTCTCACTCTGGGCTCCTACACTGCCCTTGTCTTCTTCCAGATTTGCAGGGAAAAGTAGGCACGCCCCTCACTTAATTATAAGTAAAAATCTGTTCTCTTCATTACATTCAGATAACATGCCACAGAAAGCAATCAAAACATTGAAAGTTTTCAATAAGGATTTAAATGTAGTTCTTCAGGCTAAAGTGATCAAAGGATATGGGGAGAAAGCAGGAACAGGGAACTGAGTTGGATGATCAGCCATGATAATATTGAATGATGGAGCAGACTCATAGGGTTGAGTGGCCTACTCCTACTCCTGCTCCTATCTTCAATGTTCCCATGGACTATGTAAACAAATTTTATATGTAATACTTTCATATTATAAGGTTTATGTAATGATATAATTTACAAAAGTACTTGTGACTATCAAACTATTTGAAATGAATTATTTTAATAAAATTTAAAGTTTGAAGGTCACATCTCTAATACTAACTGCAGAGGTTACCATGCACTCAAATGTTGCAGTGTATGGTGCATTTTGCAGTCTGCATAAGTATTTCTAACAACAGCTGAAGAATTGTGTAACATCGGATTACCATACATGCCTTTGTTTTTTCTTCAATGGTAACAATTTAGCAATAGTCACAGCACCATCAAAAACGTTTCACGAAATGGAATTCAAAAGCTACATTTGTCACATTAAAATACATCACTAATAATAAAATATTGCAGATGCTGCAAATTTGAAATTTAAAAGGAACAGTAAATGCTGGTTGTACTCAGCAGGCCAGGCAGCATCCGTGTAGAAAGAAGCAGAACTGTTGTTTCATACCGATACACTTTCAACAGAATTGCATCTGATAAAGGTTCATTTACCTGGCATATTGAGTCAATTTTAATCCAGGTCTCTGGGGCCTTGCCTAATGGGTGTCATCACTTTTGATAGATGTCTGTAAAATTAAATGCCACTCAGGTCAGCCTACCCGTGATAAAGGATCCCGGTGATAGAAATCCCACCCCAACCTCCACCCTGAAGAGTTGTTTGTCAATTCAAAGCGTGCATCCCTCCATTGCCATAAAGCCACTTGACAGTGCCCTCACTCCATGTTTTGTAATCCAATTAAATAGATTCCTCTCCAAACTTACCTTGGAGGAGGGCATGAGATTCTGTCTATTAACTCCATTTTTCTCTATGTTGTTGTGTTATGCCTTATGGTTTGTTTATCAGTATAACTTTAAGAAATGTGCCCATAATGTAATTGCTATATCATAGCATGTGACCTGGGATATTAAAGTTCCAGACTCCATCTTAACTGGGGTTACTTGAAGTATGATATACGATTGAAAGCCTTGTAATCTAATAGATTAATGTGAGCCCAGACACTGATATGGCTATGAATGTGATATTTTTAAATGTGATTGAGCTGGAATAAGTATTGACTGGAATCTTCAATACCAATTACTCATGTCCAATTTCTCACATTACATGGATACCATATTAGGAGAAGATACCCTGCTCAAACTAAAACCCACATCAATAATTGCTGTCAGATTCCTGCTTTGTGTTTCCAGTACTTTTTGTTGTTATTACCCATTAGTGGGGAGCCCACAGCATTGTGGTTTTGAACTGTTCTTCCAGAAACCACGATAGAATTCTGGGATCCTGGGTTTGAATTCTGCCACAGTAGATGGTGGAATTTGAATTCAATAAATATCTAAAATTTAGATATCTAAAAGTATGTTGATGACTGTGAATTCATTGTCAATTGTTTAAAAAAAACCCATCTGGATCACTAATGTCCTTTAGGTAAAGAAACTGTCATCCTAACCTGGATTGGCCTACATGTGACTCCAAACCAACAGCAACGTGATTGACTCTTAACTGCCCTCTGGGCAATTAGAGATGGGCAATAAATGCTGGCCTAGCCAGTGATGCCCTCATCCTATGAATGAATTTTGTAAACATTTTAAAATAAGAATTGTTTTTTTAAAAATCCTTACATTTAATCTGTAACATTGTGAGTATTGTCAATGCACAATTGTGCATCTACATCACACCACGGATGTCCAAACATATGCCTGAAACAACAGTATTGTCTGTTAAACTAAAATGTAAATGCCCTTTTCTTCATTTAAATTTTTATAATCATTACTTCCAATTATGTTTCATTTCAAACTTATTGACGCACTAATCTGTTTAATGACATTTTGCAGATACTGTTAGGTGATAGAATTCGGATACTTCCATTTGAATGTCAATTCAAATAAAAATTAGCAGACACGATGGGCTTAACAAAAAGTAACTCTCGAACTTGCAGTGAATGTGAAGTAACAACGATGCTTTAATGCATGGAGCCTGTGCACTAAACCACATGGGTATAACTTGTTTTAACTCTTAAATCAAATGAAGAAATCTTGTTTTGTTGGACATTATTCATTCCAAAATTTCATGAGTGTAAAGCTTGCACCAGAAGGAGTAGTAGTTAAGCTGAATGCTGATACAGTTTTGCCTAGTGAACTTGACACAGCCAAAGCCAGCTATTTTATTTATAGTCCTGTCAGTGACACACGCTGATGGTTGTGCAAGAATTCAAAAGCCCAAATTACTGGCGAGTGACAAATGGCTACTGCTTTCTACTCCATTTCACCAGGCAGAGCTTGACTGCACCCTCGGATGGATATGACCTTTCTAATGATGCCTTTGTGGCTCCCTGGAGCCCTTCAGGAGCTGTAATGGACTCAGTGTTAATTGCTAGATGAAGGACAGCAGCAGTTCCTTGCAGGCTGATTCCCGATCCCCTGCGAGTACAGCTGTCCAGCTCTGTGAAAAGATTGTTCTGACACACAAACATTTTAGCTCTGAGTTCAATCAATGCATCTCACAGTGTGTACAAATAAGCACAGCGCTGGCTTTTTATGGTTTCCAATCTGTTTGCTGTACAGTGAAAGTGGTTGCCAATTGTTTGCCTAAAGAGAACTATACTTCCTTCCTGTGGCATACGACTGTAAATAGAAAATATTCAACAGATTAGAACCCATGATGCATTTAGAAGGACATTGACTTATACATTGTACAATATTATACTTTGGTGATCATATCGTGCAAGATAAATTTTGAGGAGCTATCAAACATTCAATTTTTAATCTTTGTCTTGTATTTTTCCCCTTACTACTTTTTTCTGCTCAGTTGCTTGCTTATAGACTGGCAAGTCAGGGCTATTTACGCCATATGATATTCCATTCCATCCCATGAGTGCTTAGCTTGAATGCAGATCCTTGGGTCATTGTCCACTCCAGCTTGAACCAGAGCAAATTTTCCTGACTGTTTTCATCAGTTCATTGTTGGCTTCCATTCCCGGGGGTTGAGTGATGAGGCAGGTCCCAGATCAGTCAGCACAGGAGCCATACCCATGCTTTTCGTGCTATTCAGCAATCTAGCTAGCTGTACCAACTGACACCACACACACACACACACACACACACACACACACATGCATATCGTGTGTCAGGTGTTGAGGACATGCAAGCTGAGACCTATGCACAATCTAGGTCGAGAGTCTGACACATACGGTACACCTCTCCAAGTTGATCCTCCAACTATTATCTCTGTCAACTTTTAATCTCAAATGTGTGACTCTCAGGTGTAAGTCTTAAGCTTTCAATCATCTAAACTGTAGGAGGCCACAAGCTGCCAAATGATATCTCTTCATACTCCGTTTCAATGCCCTAAAATTTGATATTTTGTGGTTAGTTTTGAAATCAATGCATCTTGATTTTAAAGGAGAAGAAAATACCTTGCTTGTTGGCATAATTTCTTAAGGTAAGTTTGAAGGAGTGAATTTTGCTTTGTTGAGGTTATTCCTGCATTCCCACTTGACCATTTACCATTATATCAAATCAAATAAAAAATATCTGGCACTGCTGGAACAATACACCTTCAATTAAACATTAGAAGAGCATTCAGATGAAGACTTATATGTATATATAGTGCATTTTGCAATGATAAAATGGCCCAAAACACTTAATGACCACTGAAGTATAGTCATGGTTCTAATGTAGCAAACACGCCAGCTAATGTGAAATCAACAAACTTACACTCAGAATGAGTGAATGACCAATGTCTGTGGGTTAAAGGTTGAAGGCTAATTGGCTAACATCCCAGGAATAACTCCCCTACCTTTCTTCAAAGTAGTGCTGCATGATCTTTTATATCCTTGCAAACAGGCAGGAGAGACCTTGGTTTTATAATTAATTCATGTAATATGAGCATTGCTTTGTTTTAATTTGCTAACATTTGTTGCCCGTCTTTAATTGTCCTTGAGATGGCAGTGGTGAGTGGTCTTTTTGAATCACTACAGTCCCTGCTGTGTAAAACATTCAATGCAGTTGGGAAGAAGTTCCAGGATTATGATGCAATGACGATAAAGAATTGGTGATATATTTCCAAATCAGGATGATGTGTGGCTTAGAGGGGGAGCTTAGAGTGTTCCCATTTAACTGCTGTCCTTGTCCATCTCAGTGTAGGTTTGGAAGATGCTGTTTAAGGGGAGTCAGTGATTTCTTGTGGTACTTTTCATTGGTGCATGCTTATGCCACTGCACTTTGGTGATAAAGGGAGTGAATGTTGAAAGTATTTGATGACGTGGAAAGGTTCCCATACACTTCCTTATGCAACCATTTGATACTTGGAGCAAGCTTGGTAGCATATTTATGGCCGCAGATGCATTTGACTCATGACAGAGTAAATTTGCGGCTTTATCCAAATAGCAGAAAGCAAGTAGGCTGCTTGAGCTCAGCCATTTCTGACTTCAAACAGACATTTTAGAATTGATTTGAAAATCTCCTAATCTATTGGTGTTTTATTATATGTAGCTTATATGTATGGGTGAAATGGGCTTTCTTGGGTGAAGGCAATGTGATTTTAGCATTTTACCAAAGGATGTTATTTCACAAATGAATGTTTTCAAATTTAATTCAAAATGTGTTTTATAATATGATCATATCTGGGACCCATGTCTGAACACAGTGCACATACATAGCAAGTGTTAAAATATGATCAATCATTTTGAATACAAAAAAGCCTCATAATGTTTGAAATCATTTAAATTTGATTTTGACAAAGAAAATATGATGGTTTGCTTCCATCAAATTTAAACTATAATTATTGATATTTGTTGTCCTTTCACTTCACCTCTGTTGCCCACCAGATCTGTTACACAGCAGAATAACACTGGCAGTAACATAAGCTATTCTAGGGTTAGCTTAAATAACTGCAGTCAGGAAAAAATTCCCAGAAATGGAGGGAACAGTTTGGAATCCATGAGGACCCTCAGAGGTTTACATGAACCAGTTTTAAAGTATGTAGTCCATGTTCAACATACTTTGAACCTTGATTTGTACACATCCAAAAGAGTTGCTTGTTCATCTTCTGTGCATGTAACAGTAATAATTCTGCCAGGCAGAGTCAAAGATTACTGTGTAAAATTGACAAAGTGGACCAGTGTCTTGTGACAGATGGAGGAACGTTGAAGACGACAGTTTGGTGGCAATAATACAATGTCTTGGAAGAAAATGGCAATTGATATCAACATAAGTATAGATCATCAAGTCTGGACAATTACTAAATATCATGGATGTGTTTCAAAAGACCAAAGCTGTGTAGATACTGGTTGGTGTTATAATGGCAGAATTCAAGTAACAGGATAAGTGGTCCCAAAGGAACATTTATTGGATTGCTTTCTTTGTTGTTTCACTGGCAAGATCAGCCTTTCTTGCCCATCCCTAATTGCCCTTGAACTGAATTGCTAACTCTGTCATTTTGAGGGCAATTAAGAGTCCACCATATTATTATTGATCTGGAGTGACTCATAGGTCAGACCAGGTAAGGATGGCTGATTTCCTTTCATGAAAGGCTTTGGTGATTCGGATGGGTTTGTACAACAATCAATGATAGTTTCATAGCTCCCATTACTGGCGGCTATACTTTATATTCCAGATTTTTGACCTGAATGTAATTTAGTTGCTTTAGGGCAATTTGAACAGGTGTCCCCAAAGCATTAGTTAGTACCGATTACTATTGTGCCACTGTGAAAGTTGATACCTAAGTGCAAGCCTCCTTTTCATGTTCTCAGCAGTCTTTGCATTGATCGGTTGGCAAAAACAGTCTGAAGTAAATTAGTCTATTGTGAATGCATGTTATTACATAACTCATTAGGAAATGGATGAAACTGGGGTTGAGTTTTCTGATGGAAATGTGAAGATATACCTTGAAATCCAAGTTGTACTGAATGCTAAAGCTTTGCAATTATAAAGATCAAAGCTTACAATCTGGCAAGACAGCAAACAAAGCTGCTGAATCCTCGGAGAAAAATCAAAACTTGCATTGAGAAAACAGTAGTAAACAAAGATTGAAGTCATGTCTAGCAGTAATTGTTTTGGATGGTGCTTTCTCAGTTTCCAACTTCAAACCAACATCAGTAAAGATCAAGAGTATCCTTGTGGCATTACCTGGAGAGCTGTCACTCAGAAACTAAGCAACCATCAATTAACTGGCCTGTTGCCAGATCAAGACATGTCTTACAGGAGAATAATGATGCCATTGGCACTAACTGGCTGAAACATGATTTTATTGAACAGGCTATGAATCCTGGAGCAAACTTTGAATCTTTAACTGAAATAATGCATTTTGAGCTTGACACTAAATCTCAATTTAACAGATTTGACAGGAAAATGAGTAACTTCCTGGTATGGAATTTTCTGGTGTACCTAAGCTGCTGAAAGTCTGGCAATATTTACTGTATACCTATTAAGACATAAGTACATTAATACTGTGCCTTTAAAGTAGTAGAAACTGGCATGGTGTTTCACAGAGGCATAATCAAAAGAAGGATGCTGAGCTTAAGAAATAATTCTGAGGAATAATGACTAAAAGCTTACTCAGAAGGTGGGTTTTAATGGGCATCTCGATTGAGAGGTTTCGAAAGAAAATTACACAATGTGGGATCGAGGTGGCTAAAGGCACTGTCAGTAACTGTGTTGACATGAAGAAAAGATATACAGGAAGCTAGAGTTCAGGAGCATTGTTTAAAGGGAAGATGTTGAGTTGGAGGTATTACAGAGATAGGTAATGACATGACCATGAAGGGATTTAAACAGCAGGTTTATCATTTTAAATTTATGCTGTATGGCTTGGAAGCCAGTTGAAATCAACAAATATAGGCATGATGGCTGAGCAGATGATGCAGGATTGGATATAGATAGCAGTGATGTTGATGAACTGAAGTTTGTGGATACTGGTGGACTGCAGGCAATCAGATAAATGTTGGAATGGCTAAGTCTGATGGTGTCAAAGATAGAATTATCTGTTTCAGTGGTAATGAAGGTGCATTGGGAGGTCATACCAAAATCTTGGAATTCCAGAACTAACAACAAATGTGACAACATCTCCATGAAATGAATGGCAACATTTCAAGAAGAATATGAACTCCACTTTCTCAAGGACAGCTAATGGTGATCACTACACGTTGGTATTGCAAGTGATGACCATAATCTCAGAACAAAAACAAAACTGAATTAAGAGGTCTTTGTAATTAAAACCTCAGATTGGAGTTAAATAGGACCCTCAATTGTCTAAGATTTCGAGTGTGTGACTTTTCATTAGGTGTTGTGATGGAAGAGTCATTGAACCTAAAACATTAACTCTGTTTCTCGGCCAGACCTGCTGTGTTGCTCCAGCAATTTCTGCAGTTGTTTCAGATCTCCAGCATCCATAATTATATGGTTTGTATTATCGAATGGTTTCCATTAACTTGTGAAATTGACATAAGAGGGGATAAAGTTTGTGGTAGGATCAAAGATGATAGAGTAATGGCCTTGGACTTAACGATGTTTATCTGGAGGTAATTTCAACCCCTTGGTCAGGGATAGTTTCTTAAAAACTCCAGAAGTAACAGTGTGGAAGGAATGAAACTATTGGTGAAAATGTTCTGTTTAGAATATGATCGGTTGAATGGAATTAAACAAGAGCAGTCCCACCAAACTGGATAAAAAAAGAAAAGATTGTTGGCGAATGTTGTAAGTATAGAAAATAGATTAGCTAACAGAAAACAGACAGTAGGGATAATTGGTCATTTTTGAGTCAGCCAGCTATAACAATTTTGTGTGCCACAGTGATCCATTCTGGGGCCTCAACTATTTACAATTTACATAAATGACAATGATGAAGGGACCGACTGTATGGTTGTTAGTTAGGAGAGTAAGTTGTGATGAGGACTAAGGAGGTTGTAAAGAGATTTAGATACATTATTTGAGTGGGCAAAAGTTTGGCAGATTGAGTATGATGTGGGAAAATGTGAATTTTTCTAATTTGGCAGGAAGAAAAGCACCATGTTAAGTATTGCAGAACAATGCAGTACCGCGGAATCTTGGAGAACTGGTACATCATTCATAGTAAAAATTAAAATACAGCAAGTGATTAGCAAGGCAATTGGAATGTTATCATTGATTGCAAGGGAAATGAAATCTAAAAATGAGAATTTGCTACAGTTGTGCAAAGTGGTATACTGTCAAGAGATTTGATCTCCTTAAGATAGAATTGCATTAGAAACAATGCAGAGAAGGATTCCAATTGATTCCTAGGGTTAAAGGGTTATCTTATGAGGACGAGTTATATAAATTGGGCCTGAATCCATTAAGTTTAGAGGAATGAAATTGTTCACTGTAGAAATACTTTGAATCAAAGATAGATTGGTCATGGTACTCCAAACCAGCAAGAACCTAGGAAATGTGGATGAGCAGAGAGATTTAGGAATCCAAGTCAAGAAATTTCTAAAGATGAGTGGATATGAACAAAAAGTAATTTGTAACAGACTGATAGAACATTACTGTTTAGTTCAAGAGGTATTTGAAGTGGACATTATGGTACAATTCTTCAGAGCTCTAGTGAGAACTGATCTGATTTTCAGCACTTGGTTCTGGTCATTATATCTTAGGATGGATACCTTAGCCTTGGACAGGGAATGGACAGGGTAGATTCCACTGAATGGTATCAGTCTCCAAGGGTTAGATTTTAAGAGAAGGTTGCAAAGGGCAGGCTTATACTTCCTTGATTCAAGAAAATTATGAGTGAAATTTAAGACAATTGGATGAGGTTAGAGAGAAACTGTCTCCAGTGGTGGGAAAATAATGCAGGGTTTTTTTTGCATGGATTTTATTTTGAGGTGGGAGAGCAATCTGGAAAATAGTGTGACAGTGTCAGGCTAAGGGAAGCAATAGATTTGTGGATGAGCTGAGTTTGGTTAGATGTGAGGTTGTAAGTTGCCGAAGATTGCTCTGGTATCTGTAGGAGTTGACGATCAGTCTTTAGAAAACTGTTATGTGCAATCCTGTTATATGGAGAAAAAAAGTCTTTGGCATGTTAAAAGGAAAACTTATTTTGTTGTTTTATTTGAATGTTTCTCATTTCCAAATGTAAAACTATTGAAAGTGGGGAGGGTGGGGAGGTTGTTGGAGTTACAGCCAATTGAATAATGAGTCTTTGCTTTCCATTTAGTGTGGGAAAGTACTATATCACAGGATGGGTATGTTGGCTGATAATGGCTGTAGCAGGGGGACAAATCCTGTGATGAAACCTCCAGAAATAGATTTCATCACAGTTGGCAACTCTAATAGGTCTTGGAGGCAGATATGAGCTAAATTTAGACAGAGATGGGTGTTTAGGATTGGTCTAGAGGGGGAGCTTTGGATTCTGGGGAAGAGAAATTATGGTAATAAAAATTTAGTCTGCCAGGCGTGCTGATTTTAAATATATAAGTATTCTGATTCAGTCTGTCCACTATAAATTATTAGCTTAGCTCACATAGCTCTGGTTATTTGAAGCCACTAACTCAGCCAGATTAAATGAATCAGCTGGGATGGTAGCAAAGTGCCAGATGGAAAAAAGACTTGTAGTGATGGAGTATCCCATCTCTAGAGAAAATGAGTGAAAATGCAGCAACAACAGATGCTATGGAAACCACTTAGATTTCCTTTAATAAGCAATTGAAAGGTTAAAACAAAATCACTTGGCTATTATCCTGCAGACTCCAGTGTTCCTGCTGACCTGCATTCATTTTGTGGCAGCATTACAGCGTTCTTCATATTGAGAAATGTCTTCTGTTAGATATCATTTTAATTTTTTTTACATTACCACAGAAATACATAATGTACTGGCAAACTATTAAGATGGATGACACAGTTTAGTTTTGTTGTCACGCACTGTAGCTTCAGCAGTTTTCCACTTGATTTCAGGTATGCTTGGTGCTGTTCCTAATATGCTCTCTCACTCCCCCTTGAAACACGATTGGCCCTTTGGATTTGTGATAATGTTCAAGTGAGAGATGTATTGGGCCATGAGATGATTAATTGTGGTGGAATATGATTCAGCTGCTCATAATAACTGCATGGGTGGTCCAATTTTAAGCAGCTAGGTCTGGTTGAGTCTATCCCATTTGCTATGGTAGGAGTGGCACATAACACAATGCGGGCTATCTGTGATGTGAGGATGGGACATCACCTTCACAAGGATTATATATTGGTCACATCTATCAAGATGTCATGGGCAGATGCATCCATGAGAATTACATTGATGAGGGCAGTATAAGGCCTTTGTCACGTGCCCAAGCTGGCAGCCATGTTCTTGAGGACTCAGCCAGGGATGTCAGTAGTCATGCTACTGAGCTACTGTCAGTAATAGACATTAGCATCCTCCACCCAGTATGCATTCTGTCCCCTTGCTGTCCCCAGTGCTTCAAGGCGGAAGACTGAGGGAGGTTGATAGGTGGCAGTCAATGTATGTCTCTTTCGCTTTGCTTGATGTGATATGTTGAAACTTCATGGCCTCCAGAAACAAAGTTGAGGATTCTCAAAGCCACTCCACTCTGACTTTTCCAACAGCTGGTTGCACCATAGAGAGAACTGCTCAGGGTTAGTGTGGGCAGAGACCAGTATGATGGCTGAAAAATATGATATTGTGAGGATAGCTATGTCAGGCTATTGGCATATGCCCGCACATATTGGTAAGGAGGACTTTACTGAGTCAATCAGTGCTGTTGACTTATCCAATTCAGTGCCTAAGTTGAAGCATTTTCATAGTGCCTTTCCAAGTCATTATAAGAGACAGTGAGAATACAGAATCACGTGTATAGCAAACTGAGTAGAAAACAGACTTTCTTCCCTTGAGGACATGAGTAAACTAGCTAATCTTGGTTCTGGATTAGTGGTGCTGGAAGAGCACAGCAGTTCAGGCAGCAACCAAGGAGCAGCAAAATCGACCGTGTATAGCAAACTGAGTAGAAAACAGACTTTCTTCCCTTGAGGACATGAGTAAACTAGCTAATCTTGGTTCTGGATTAGTGGTGCTGGAAGAGCACAGCAGTTCAGGCAGCAACCAAGGAGCAGCAAAATCGACGTTTCAGGCAAAAGACCTTCATCAGGAATAAAGGCAGTGAGCCTGAAGCGTGGAGAGATAAGCTAG